>NC_056739.1:1245246339-1245316339 GCF_019279795.1 Protopterus annectens
TGACATTAGGAATACTAGAGCCTGCAGAGACAGTGCAAGATGTAATTTAACAAACCTGACTAAGTGTTCCCCTTAGTAACACATTTTTAGGAAAGGACATAATCATGTCTACTGCTTTGTTAAAATGAAGATGAGCAGGAGCCTCAGATGTGTCCAGTCAAGTAATTTACAGTTGTCCTTTCTCAATCTCCCTCTTATAAACTGACAGCCATTGTATTATGTGTCCATTCATGATGTCCTTCAGCCATCCACATCCGTTTCTTTATTCATTTCTCAATAGGCTGTCAAAAGCTACAGAAAGAACAAAGGTGCTTGCATGTGCTTGAGAGATGGGTACTTAGTCCCTTCCCTCTTTTAAGCAGTATCTGAGACAGCAGTGCTCCTTTCTGGCACACTACTATAATTTCACATGGAACATCACTGATTTTTGCCATGAAAACTGCCTTCTGTAGTCTAACTCTTGTAAGAAAATGTTTCTTTTTGCAGATATGATACATAATCCAGAACCTGCCTTTTTGCTGTAAATCAAAAATGCCTGTCTTTGAGATATTTTATTTTATGTAGGATATTCATATTGTATCACTTAGTTATGAAACAGATTTCTGACTTAGAAAGACTCGACTTTTAACTAGTTGGTGGCGCTGAACAGAAATTAATCTCTGCCTCTTATAATGAGCATAGCAAATGTCAATTATGAGGCATACGGATTCAGTTTCATCACTTTTACTGTCAAGTTATGCTATGCTAAGAATAAATATATTTTCTACAGATACTTCAGGAGATATTTACTTAAGGTTTACCTGATATTTTTTTATTTTTTTTTATAAATGTATGTATATTTTATGATTCTGGGATTAATATCTGTTTACATCATATACTCTCATATTCTTCAGCTTTAATGTGCTTATGTAATAAGCTCCCTTGTTTTTTGCTGTATAATTCCTGAGTTGCCTGAACTCAGTTTAGTTCTTGCTTCTCTTCATTGCATTTCCTTTTTGTAATGTACTTTTCCCATTGTATTGACTTAATGAATTTTGCTGAAATGGGTCCTTCACTGATTAACCTGTTTTCCTTATTAACAGATAGTACATACACTAATTAACTAACATAGAAACAAATTTGCAAACTAAATGTCATTCTAATTAAAAGAAAAATGAATAAAAAATTGGAGCAGTTCTTTTGCACTGAATCTACATTTCTTTTTGTATAACTGAAACTCCCAGAGACATTGAAGACAGATATTCCGAGCAGATTAATTTTCTTGTTTATGACAAATGCATGCAAACTAGATATAACAAGGAAAACACTGAGAACTGGTGGAAACACGGTTTTAGCATTTAGATTTTATATACACACAAAATAATACTTCTTTGACCAAAATTAGATTAAAATAGTGTGTTGTACAATTTAGCACTAATCCAAGACTGGGTGTGGGTATCTCAGAATTTACCCATGGCTGGCATCGTTTGTTAATGAGGGTGAAGCCAGAGCAATTAAACAAAGCCAACTGTGGTTAAATCTTGCAATAGCTACACCCAGTCGTGAATTATTGCTATTATAGAATGAAATTATTTAAGAAAGAAATTGCTTACTTATCCTAAATAATATCATTTTATGATGGCACTTTAGTTTTCCTGCACATCCACTGCTCAGTACTATTGTACTGTACAAAGGTAAGACATATACATCCACACCTTTGCACAGTACATCAGTGAAGAGCGAGACAGGTGACAGAGAAAAGTACAGCTTCCCTTTCGCTCATCTCTTGAACCATAGTGGTCTCTCACTCTCTTTTTTCTTTAACATTACCAGCATACCTTTCAACTTCTTTGCTAAAACAATCTGCACAAAGCCAAAAATTAATGGGAGACAAAGGGCCAGAATCAAGGACAATTTTTAAATATTAATCAAATTAACTTAAGAAGTTAACAGAACAACAGGTTTTGTATCATCATACATTTTCTGAACAACAGTGAGCATGAAGCATTAATGTCTGGCATTATTGACTTCTTGACTATAACCCTCAATGATTTACCAGAAAATCAACAATTTTACAGAGACAGGACAAAAATAAAAGGAAAAGCAGGGATGTTGTGCAAAATTCTGGGCAGCAGAGAGAAGTGGATACCAGCAGACTGACTGGTCCAGCTGCTGAAGTCTTGCTGAGAGATCAGACTTTTTTCTTTTATTTACACTCAGTTTACAAAGAGCACACTCACTGGGCTGTAGAATCAATGTACTCATTTTTGAATTATAAAGATCTTTTATTGCATAATACTCACGATTTACTACACAACTGTATAACAACTCAGATCAGAAGAAAAAGTCAAGTGCAAGAGAACATGGGACGTTTTTTCAAACTGGTTTCCACATTCTTTTTTATTTTGGAGCACTTAAGCAATAATTCACAACTGTGTGTGGGTATATTAGGATTTATGCATGGTTTTGTGTGGTTTGATCACAAGAGCAAAGCCTGAGTAATCAAACAAAGCCAACTGTTGGTAAATCCTGATATACCCACACACAGGAGTGGATTATTGCTATTATACAATTCCAACTCAAAAATGCGACAAATCACCCAGTAAATAAAACAAATGAAGAAATAACCGGATGAACTGTGGCTCACAAATCCCAACAGCATAAAGCTGGTTTCTGCAGTATATTAAATCAGGCAATTCCACAGAACTTCATGAACAAACAATTTATTTAGCGCTTTCGTCTCAGTCCCAAGACTTCATCAGAATGAATTAATACAGTACTAAACCATCATTAAATAGTACAATCAATCAAATTAACAATTAAGTGGATTAGTAAAATCTGTGTTACAATGAATTTCCTTACAAAAACTCTTAAATATTAAAAAGTGTGTTTAAAAACATATAACACATATAGAAATATGCTCTAAATTATCTTTTAAGAGCTTTGTATTTTAACACAGGTAAAATCGAGATATATTCATTAATTTCTGGTGCTGTAGTCGCATTAAGCTTTAATTGCCATGTTAATTCTTATTAATGCTATTATACAATAACATTATTTAAGAAAGATATGGTTTACCTTTCTTAAAGAATGCCTTTGTATAATGACGCTGTAGTGTTCCTCCACATTCTTCCTTGTTTGCTGATGTAACATGCAGGCTTATGGGACATTATGTTCCCATGCTTGTACTGTACATCAGAACAGTGTAGGAGAAGCAACAGACACGAGAGAAGAAAGAGAATCTCAGTTGCTGTCTTTTCTATTGCTTTTTTTTTTTCTGCTGAGACTTTGTGAGGGACAGTTTAGAAATACAAGGAAAATCAGGTATGTTTCTGATTCTGTACTTTTGCATCACGTAGTTGGTTTTTCACACATTTTGCTCTGTCCTTCAGCATATGCTAATAGAAAGTCTGGCTGCTCAATGATGCTTCAGAGACCAGACTTTTTTCTATTGGTATACGCTTGATTTTACAATGGGCATGCTGGTTGGGCTATCTAAACAGTATGCTCGTTTTTGAACAGTAATGAGCAGTCATTGTATAAGTTACCAGAAACCTCCAACTGGTAAATGTATAATAAGTAGTTGCATGAATAAGTCACAAGCCTTTTCATATGCATTTTACTTACTGGATCATTCTACCAGTAAAATGTTCGAACCACCTTGAGCAATCAGTCACATAACCATAATGCTATTCTACATGATGGAGGTGACACAGAATTTCAGGAGGCTATCGTTAGAAGCCTTTTGAAAGTATTTGTATTTGGGACCTCAGCTACTGGCTAAGCCTCTTTCCAAGCATTGGTTACGTCACTGAAGCACTTTTTTGAGTTGACTAACAAAACAAAGTGACCACATCCTTTAACTAGATTTTAGTTGGTAACCTTCAGGATAACTCATTTATAAAAGCCATGCATAATCCTACAAGCCTTTCAAATGTTTTAGAAAAAAGTGTGTACGATTTTAGTTGTTCTAATAATGAAATTTGTAAGGTAATTAATTTTCACTTACATTTATTAAGTTTCACACAGTGACTACATATTTGAAAACAGGAACACATAATCAAAACAGCTTAAATAAGGAAGTTACAAGAATTAAGCATATAAGGCAAATAAGACAACTTGTCAAATCCTGTAGGGGCTCCTCGTAATTTATCACAAACCTTCCCCCAGACTTCCTCCCCACCTTACATTTCTGAAGAGCAGGTCCTCAAAGCCTTGTCCAAGGGAAAAAAAACAGTCTCTTTGGGAAAAAGCAAAATCCCAGGCTGTCTTCTAAACAGGCTAAAACATGAACTAGCATCACCATTAAGTACCCTTTTCTATCATATCCTAACCACAGGTTTTGTTCTTGTGGAGTGGAGAACAGCAACAGTTTTTCCCCTCCACAAAGGTGGCTTATCAACAGACCCAGGAAATTACAGACCCATAAGCCTGACCAGCCTCATCTGTAAGGTCATGGAACATATCATTATGGACCTCCTAAATAAAGACATAGGCGACCTCCAAACCCTGGACCCTACCCTATTTGGCTTCGTAAAGGTCAGATTCTGTCTGTTAAATCTGGTGGACTTCTTTGAAAATGTGACCAGGGCCACTGATGAGGGCATATCTGTGCACACAGCATACCTCGACTTGGCAAAGGCTGTTGACACAATCCCACATTCGGGCATTACCAATAAACTTAGCAAACTGAATGTAAACTCCTTTGTTGTAAGATGGGTTGCCAGCTGGTTCATAAACTGGACACACACCATCAAAGTGGGTGATTCCACATCAACCAGCAAACCTGTTACCAGTGGGGTGCCACAGGGGTCAGTGCTGGACCCCACACTGTTGGGTATATACTTCTCAGAAGTTGAGGTCAAAACTAAGAGGTTGTGGATGACCAAGTTTTCAGAAGACTGCAAATTAGGTACAATCACTGAATCCCCAAATGATGTCAGTATACTACAAGAGTGTCTCACATAGACCAACGACTGGTGTATTAGTCATGGTCTCAAACTGAATGCAAAGAAATGCATCATCATTCCCTTCAGCACTAACAAGGTCCCTTTACACTGTCAAATCAACAATACCCTAAGTACCCATGAAGTGGTAAGGGACCTGGGATCACAAGTTGACTGCAACCTTAATTTCGACCACCATGTGTCTACTGTAGTAAGGAAGGCTTTCTACATAGCACACTTGATTAGTAAATGCATTTCCTTGAGAGCAAAAGAGGTTATAACCCCTCTATACTCTGCACTATTCCGGCCCGTAATTGAGTATAACACCCTGCTCGGCATGTAACGTACAAAGCACCTGCAGCAACTGGGAGACCTCAAAGATTTCTAACAAAGAAGATCAACGGGGTCCAGCATGTGCCTTTCACAGACTGACTAAAGTCCCTGTCACTATATTCCATGTTGTATAGACTTCTTAGGGTAGACTTATGCCTAATCTACAGAGCAATCCAAGACCCAAACCTAATGAACTTGTTGCATACCAGTAAATTAAAAAAGACTAGGGCTACCCATTTCAGGAACCTAAATATTGCCTGCATCTTAACTAGAACATGCTAGAGGGACAGATTTATCTTCCAGGGACTGCTGCTTCTATGGAACAGGCTACCAATTTATGAAAAACAGAGCACCTCTATGTCAAGAGGAACCTGGATGAGTGGATAGGGCACCATAAATTCATACTGGGGATAGAGCCCAAAACCCTTCTGGACATGGGCATTCATCACTAAAAGCAATCTTGGGCATTTTCTAGCATTTTCATGGTATTACATTGGGATGAAACGGCTAGGCTTAAAATGACCTTCAGGTTGATAACCTAGTAATCTCCCATGATCTTATGATCCCATTAAACATATTAAGAAAAGTAAAAAGTCTTTGAAATAATTGCAACATAAAACATAATTCCATTGATATCATTCAACAAACATTCTTAATAATAATTTAACATTGCTGTGCCTTCTGGTTAAAGACTATGTATACTATAAAATGTTTACCTTAAAAGAACGCTCTAATTTATTTTGGATTAAAAACAATTGATTTCCATCATAGAAAAGAATACAAAATAAAAGATACATTTATACCATATCAGTTAATCTACTGGGCAACCAATCTTGATGAGTACAAGGATGAGTAATTCTTCTCCATCATTTAAAATTAAGCATATTTGTAACAAAATCCTATATTTAGAGGTGTCATTATGCAAGGACAGAGGCATATTGTGACATAACATTCAGGGTTCATAAATGTGCTCATCTCAAGAGCCCACCTCTACACCTCCAGGCCACTAGTGGGATTTTTTGTGCAAATCAAGAAATAATACACTGCATCATTAAACAAGTGATATAATATATACCAGCCAGGGGTGCAGGAAACTCTAGTTGAAGGAGTTGGTGGAAGAAGACTCATCTCAATGGTGATGGTGGAAGGGTAGCTAAAACCCATCAGGGTGGGTTCTTAATCAGATACAGTAAAAAATGTATCACTTTTATCTAATTGTAGCAACCCTCCTTTATGAGTGTTAGGTTCGGATGAAATCCAAATAGTACCAGCAGGATGGAGGAGGGCAAGTCCCATTAGTGTTGATGTCTACTTGAATGGTGGTCAGGAACAATTATGCTTGGTGAAGGTGTTTGCTGAGGAACAAGGCACAATGACACAAATATCCATGACTGAGACTGTTCTTGAAGCAAGCAGTAGAGAGAGACACTCCATACATTAGGCTCTGCATGCAACATTTGCTAGTGGGTAGCTGGCTGACTAATGGCAACATACAATGCAATGAACTTGGAACGTGTCTAGCAGGCAAACACAAGGCTTCCTGTTATTGGAAGCAAAGTAATAAATAGCCAGCTTGTCTTCCAAAACTCATGTATCTGCCATAGTGATACCTGTGCTGCCAGTGTATGTACATGATATGAGGGGCTGTCTCTTGTCTCAAGAAAGAGAAGACATTAATGGACATGTTCAAGGAAACCTTCAAAACCAATTCTGAGAAGAAAGTAGGTTAGTCCTTAGGGATATGCCCTCCTTGCGAAAAAAACAGTTATGGTTCTGTATACACAAGGATCTGATGGCTTTTGGATGCACCATGCAGAGGTGATGGCCATCAGAAAGAGTCTCTGAGCACTCCTGAGCAAGCAGTATCAAAAGACAGCTGGGCAAGACTATCTAAAATAAGCTTAGATCTCATGAACAGGAAATGATCTTCTGTGAAGGATTGAGATGCAGCATTCTTTTCAGGAACTCCCTGACCAGCTGGTGCTGGGCCAAAATTGTATCCTTCACAAGGTCATAGTGTATAGTAATAGCTGACATATGTACCCCTGAATAACTGAAGTGCATATCATAATAGTCCCTGACATAGATTAAAAACTGCAGATTGGCTGGATTAGTACACATATTGCTTTGCTCAAACTATGAGCCACTTCTACTAGGGCATCCTAGCAGCTTCAGTCACCTCCGCAATCCCCATCCAACAAGTCCAGCAGAAACAAGGGTCTACATCATGGGACAAGCCTTGAAGTAAAGTGGCTATGAACTACTTCTATGTGGAAATCATAAGCTTGCCAGGTCAAGGGTATTCTGGAAGCTTCTTTAACCTCTGAAATTGCCAGTCATCAAGTCCATCAGAAGCCTACATCTGGGGATAAGCTTGAAGGGGGAACTGATGGTTTCCCCACCTATGGGGGATGCTTGAATACAGCCAACAGGATTTTCTGTGCTTCTAAGAAGCATAGAGACTGAATATATGCACTTCTCAAGGATTGGTTTGCTCTTTCTTCCATGAACTTTGTGTTGATGTATAAAATTAGTGGAAATGTGTGCAGGAACATTCTATGCCATCAGAGGATGCATGTCTTTACTACTACATTCTCCTTGCCCTGCTGAGCTTAGTAAATGAGGGGAAGAAGCAAGTTCTCCAGGTTCCAAAGAGGTCATTTTCCAGAATCACCATGGTATGGCTGAAGACCAGGCTCACAGCATCCATCAGCTTGTTCAGTTTACTAGGAATGTGAACCTGTAACAGAAGGATTATCACTGTTTGTGGATCACTGTGAGATCAGCATTGCTTTCTTGTATTGGAAGCATTACCTAGTATACATCTTGTTTGTTTTAAGTATCAAATTATGGACTGATTGACTGAGAAGATGAGGAAAGGTCCAAAAATCAGATATTTTGCTAAGGCCTTTAGTGCCTGGAAAACTGCTCTTAGATCCAGCTAGTGGATGTGCAGCTTTCTAACTGAGGGAGGAGGGAAGATTCATTGTGCTATGTGGGAATTAAGGAGGACTTCCTAACCAGCAGGTAGCACACCCATCATCAATGTCAAGAATGAGCTCAACTGAAGAAAGGGGAGACCTGTCTGTAGTTTTACTGGGAGTACTCATTCAAAGGAAACAAGAGACGGGCCCAAAATAGTAATGTCCTTAAAGGTGTCTACCATTTCTAGTAATACTATCAACACCCTGTAGGAGTATAGGCATGATCCCCTGAAGAGTACTCTCTAGAACTTAAGGTGCTGGATGTACTCATTTAAATCACTGAGGTTTAGAAAGGGAAGGAGATCATTATTCTACTTTCACACTAGGAAAACAGTAGATTAAAACATGCCTCTTTCAAAAGTGGGGATGTTCTCCATTACCTGTCTGACCAATAGAATCTAGGACTGTTCCAAGAGATCTGTTGAAATGGACTAATTTACCAATGAAGATCTCTCTTGTGGAGGACGAACAAAGCCCCAGAATGTGGCTGAAGGTGACCGCATTTAAAACCACCAGTGCTTTGGAATGTTTCTGTAAGATGGAGCAAACTCAGAGCACCACTATCATGGACAGTCCTGAACCAGAGTCAGTACTGTGGCATGCTAGACAGGGAAATCATCACCCTGAGCAACTTCACTGCAATTGGAGAAGGCAAGACCATGTGATGCTTTACAGCCTTCTGTGGATGTCAAGAAGGCATCTAACTGTTTTGGGGCTGATCAGACTCAGCACAAAAAGGAATGGAAATAACAGTAAGTGGAACATGAAGGTCTTTCACTGAAGTGCTGGCCTATGTCCTCTCTATCAAGTCATCAACAAGGTCCTGCGCTAGTAGGACTGGAAGTAATAATAAGTGGAACATGAAGGTCTTTCACTGAAGTGCTGGCCTACTTTCTCTTCTGCAGGTCATCAACAAGGTTCTGAGCTAGCTAGGCAAACAGCACTTCCCCTAAAAGTGGATGTCCAAAATCTTGTTACTTGTACTTTCATCAGTGAGGATAACCTCATCTATACCATCCTGCACCGGTATATACCTGAGGGTGTGGCCCTAACTAAAGTGTCTACTCAGTTAAAATTGTAGCAAGACATACAGTGTCCTATGATGAAGACCGTATGGAGAGTCTCACCCTGGTAATTAGTGAGCCCTGATTCAGGACAGTTAACTAGTTGGGCTCAAAAATGGGACATGTGAGACAAACTAGCACAGTTCACTGGGGAATCAGGAAATGGTGTGGATAATGTGCTAGTTAGAAGCAGTGTGAGGTGGAGAGAGGTGTGCATTGGGTAGGAGTCATACTAATCTCTCTAATGATGTGATCCACCATCAGTGACGTCCACAAGACAGCAATCACTGGTACAAGTGAGGAGATGCTCCTGGATATGGCTTATGCTGAAAAAATGTCAAATTCTTCTGATGAAAAATAAGCACCTGACCTAAAAGTTATCAGCCTATGTTATATTTATTTAACTATATGCAAAACAGTAGTTTACATTATGAAACTGAAATAAGAACTACAATGACATTAAATAAATTAGGTATTTTGCATCCCTCTAGACACTATTGTATTTAACATACTGCTTAGTAACTAGCAAAAATCATCCTGATCAAAGCTATGTAACTCATGGCATTTCTGCAGCCTTCCTGTGCAATGCATTTGTAATCTCCTGAGTTTCATTTACTGTTGGTGTCTACAACCATCTCTCTTCACAGGTGTGTATTGTTTGTACCTGAAACCTGCTAGTTTTTAGCACAAATACTTAAAAGATGTAATTTTTAGCTAACCAAAAACATATAACTAACTATTTAGCTTTGGTATCCCTGTGTTATAAACATAATGAATATTTTTTGTGGAATAGTCTTACGCTGAGTACAGTAGAGTCCAGTCCACCCTGGTGTACACTTGCATTCTCCATCAGAAGTGCTGCAGAGGGCTCCATTGTGACAGTTGCAGGTGTGTATACAGTCTGGGCCCCAGGAACCAGCAGGGCATGCTGAAAAACAAGCACGTTACACAACATAAGAAAGCAGAGACATTTCAATGTAAAATGGCAAACAGCTTTATCTAAGAAAAAGTAATTACTTCAAGGTAGGCAAGAAAGATACTTTGATTTTGCTGACTTAAAAAAATCTACAAATTGGGAGATCTTAATCTGGAAGCACAGAAGGGTCTAAGGGAATGACAGCAGGAAAAAAAACATTACAAAATGTTTGCACAATAACACTGTGAGGAAGGTTTCACAATCAAAATGCTGACTGCTTTCCTGGAATATGAAGAGAGTAAGGGACACTGTGCATTACTGATATGGCACAAGGATATAAAGTGTATCTGGAATCTTTATCTCTTTTGGCATTTTCTAAGCCTGAATAATTATTGAAACTGAACCTTTGCACAATGGCCACATGAAACTTTCCCCTCTGGGAGCAAGATCATGATGGCATTTAGGTGTTCTTTTTTCTCTAGTTAACTCCAATAACTATGAGAACATTTTAATGTCTGTATCATGCAATTACAGTGTGGTAGCAGATAAATGTTCAATTTATTTCAAAACAGATTAAATAAAAAGAAGAATATTAAAACAGACTGATATATTTAAGAAATCTGAGTACAAATAAAACCACCCCAGAGTGGAATGGGAGCACTTGCTTTGTTTATACCCTTATGTTTTTCTGCCCTCTTATACATCTTATCTTATTCTCTGGCTATCTGGTATATAAATAAACAATGTGGATACCTGGTATAAAGACTGTGGATAACTGCTTTGTTCATACCCTTATGTTTTTCTGCCCTCTTATACATCTTATCTTATTCTCTGGTTATCTGGTATATAAATAAACAATGTGGATACCTGGTATAAGGACTGTGGATAACTGCTTTGTTCATACCCTTATGTTTTTCTGCCCTCTTATACATCTTATCTTATTCTCTGGTTATCTGGTATATAAATAAACAATGTGGATACCTGGTATAAGGACTGTGGATAACTGCTTTGTTTATGTCCTTGTGTTTTTCTGCCCCCTACCTTCCATATGCTGTGCAACATTTCTCAAACTAGTGATATTTATTTGGCCTGACCTTTTTAAGTAAAAAATACAGACCTAACCTATGACTTTCCTCAGGAAGAAATATATGAACATCTTGTGCCTAGAAAGATAATAAATTATCATTTTAACATATCCAGACATACTAGTGGATACATACCTGAGAACAGTCATCGAAGGGAAGCTAGTGCCATATCAACAAATAGAAATGAAAATAGTCAAGTTCCTTGAGCTGGAAAATAATGCATAAATGGCCTGGAGTATAAATGCTGGTTGAAAGACTTAGATGAGAGAACTGCTTTATTTTAAATAACCAACAAAGTAGGTCCACATAGTCACCAGCACTGTGTGCCCACCATGCCTAAAGTATATTGCTATTGTGGCATCTTCCCACATTGAACTGCAATGTATCAATGTCTTTTTTATTTTTTCTTCTGAGTATTTATTCTGCTCTCTTTTAACATTAGTATCCTGATACTGTGCTGTGAATGTCTGTATGTATCTGCATATATATATATATATATATATATATATATATGTACACACAGACACATACACATATACATATAGATATGTATAGGTTGCATTCAAACGCTCAGACTCTCTGGAGTATAGAGGGGATGATCGGAGAATTTGCACATTCCCCACTGCAGTGAGATCTCGGAGATGGTATATATAATTGCACTGGGTGTGAGGTTCAAAACATAGTATCTGTTTTGCTTCAAGTCTTGTGCTTTGAAGTGTTATGTATTTGAATCTTTGTGATTCAAACTGTTTTACCTAATGTCTAAGCATTCAAAATTTTGATAATTCATGTGTTTGACATAGACTCATATATGATACACACACACACACACACACACACACACACACACACACACATATATATATGTGTGTGTGTGTGTGTGTGTGTGTGTGTGTGTGTGTGTGTGTGTGAGGCATTGCTAAAACTGATTATTGGCATTGTCTGTTTTGTCAGTGCAATTTGGTTGACAGAACAGCAACAGATGTGTGAGATCTCTGTAATACCGGGGTTGGGAACATGCCTTTTCCTTTGTATTGTGCAATCTTGGAGTTAGAATATATAAGTAGCAGGGGATGTGGGTGACTTGGGGGGAATTGCCTCTGCAAAAAAATTATTTTTTAGTTGCACAGTCAGAGCTTATGTCTCACTGGTGTTCACTGTCAATGTTTTTTTTTTTTTTTTTTTTTTTATTTAAAGACTGCCAGCTTTATACAATTTCAACCGTCCCAGTACACAAACACACACAGGCACACACACACACACACACACACACACACACACACACACACATATATATATATATATATATATATATATATATATATATATATACAATTTCAACCTTCCCAGTACACACACACACACACACACACACACACACACACACACACACACACACACACACACACACACACACACACACACACACATATGTGCATATATATATATATATATATGTGTGTGTGTGTGTGTGTGTGTGTGTGTGTGTGTGTGTGTGTATA
Organism: Protopterus annectens; assembly: GCF_019279795.1. Taxonomy (NCBI): domain Eukaryota; kingdom Metazoa; phylum Chordata; order Ceratodontiformes; family Protopteridae; genus Protopterus; species Protopterus annectens. Next base: position 1,245,259,149 of record NC_056739.1, read on the forward strand.
TATATATATGGATTCCTATGAGATTATCATAGGTTCAAAACTTCAAAGGTCATATGGTTGAGACCATAACAGCATGGAACAGGAAATTTAATGTAGTGCGATCGTGGAGTTGGTATATTTAATTAACAGGGGGTATGGGTGGAGCAGGGGGTTAAAAACAGAATTTTTTTGTTTTTTATTTTTTTATTAATGTTTGAAGTTCTGAAACTTTGATCATATGGTCTCAGCCATATGAATTTCAAAGTTTCGGAACTTCGATAATCTAGCATAGATCCATCCATATATATATATATATATATATATATATATATATATATATATATATATATAGGTCCCTTTCAGATGATCGAAGTTTTAAAACTTTGAATTTCATATGGCTGAGACCATATGATCGTAGTTTTAAAACTTCTAACGCACTGAATGACTGAATGGAGATCGCCATACAGTGAGGAATGGGAAATTTTCCCTTTTCCTCACTGTAGTGCAATCTAAAAATGTCCAGGAACATTTTTTTGCTTTGTTTTTTTCTTTCAGGTGTTCAAAGTTTTGAAACTTTGATCATATGGTCTCGGCCATATGAAATTCGAAGTTTTAAAACTTTGATCATCTGAAGTAGACCCATGTATATAAATACACACACACACACACACACACATATATATATTGTTTTTGCTAAAGGTGTGTATTTGTGTGTGTGTGTGTGTGTGTGTGTGTGTGTGTGTGTGTGTGTGTGTGTAGGGCTGCATTTTTTTAGAGCACTCTTGGACTTGGCTATTATTTGTTAACAAAGAGAGTTTTCATTTAAAGCTAATGCTAAAGCTACAGATAGTAAGTTGCTTTTATTATTTTCCAGAATAGGGACACCTAAGGAAACACTCACTGATCAGGGACTCCATTAATGCCAGAATAATGCATTAACTGTGTGAATACTTTAAGGTGAAGCAATTATAAACTTCAGCATATCATCCCCAGATGAATGCACAGATTAGTGGAGCATTTAACTGAACATTAAAGTCCATGCTGAAAAAAAAGTTATGGAACAAGATGTCAAAACAGGGAAGTTTGTGCTGTACCTCATGTTTGCCATTAGGGAAGTGCTGTAAGTCTCAAATGGATTCATTTGCTTTGAGTTATTATATATCAGACATCTCCAGGACTGTGTGATATTTAAGAAGAGAAGTGTCCTTAAGTACTATACCAACATATAACCAGTATGTCCGTTTATTGCTTTTAGCTTTCTCTGTGCATTTCCAGCCTATTTTTACAATGAAAGTGGTGATGCTCATATTCAGAGAAAACATAGAAAATGCCCAAGCTGCCCAACAAGGTGTGGATAATGGAAGTGCATGGACAGGGGATTTAAAGCTGGACACCAAGTGGTAGTTATATTCTTCTCAGCAGAAAACAAGTATTTAGCTAAATGTAAGGGTCCACAGAAAAGTGAAAAGAGCTACATAATAGAGTTAGACAGATTGGTAAGTCTGATATACCATGTCTTTGCTCTAAAACAGTGGAAGGAAGTACAAACTTCTGTAGTTTAGTGGTACTTATGTATTATCGCAACCAGATCTGTGGGCTCGCATAATCTGTTATGTTTCTGAGAACCGATGTCTGGTAACATAAGAAAGGGTTTGTTCAAGTGTTAAGTACTATTTGGTGCAATTGTTTTTCACATGTGAAGAGGAATAATGGAAAATTTCCCCTTCCCCTGGAGCGTCCTTTCCCGACCTATCAACAGGACTGGAAGAAGTCATGAGACTTGCCACGGACACCCATTCCATTTCAGCTGTCATAATGTGTACACACCATAATGTATGATTCTTACTTTTGTTAGCTATGTGGGTGAATCACTGAGCATTTCCAGCACCTGCTGGTAATTGTGGAACTGGATGCTTTGATTAAACAACTGCAGATTTACCAGACTTTGTGTGTGGGAAGGGGGATAACGTTTCACTCCCCTTACACTGAAGTCCTGCAGGGGAGAAAAGGAGCATGTCCCTGAGGAATCAATGTCCGCTTACTCACTGCTTGTAGCAGGCACCTTTAGTTTGGATGAGTACTGTCCATGAACAATCAGACGGTATATTCCTGGTTAACTTGCCTTTGCTGTTGTTGTAATCAACAAGGCAGGATTTGTGATGCGGCGTGGCAGTGCACAGTTCCCCGCAAAAGTGAGACACGCCAGGCAAGAGTGGAAACATTTACATTCATTCCTCTCCCTGGGACATAACGTGTGTGACAAAGTATTACTAACTTGCTTGCACACCCCTTTCCAGGTTAATAAGTATGTATTCTCAGAAACATAACGAATTATGAGAGTTCCCAAATCTGGTTGCGATAATACACAAGTACCTAGTTAGCTTATCAGCTGAGACTACGCAGTAGCGAAGAAAGAAAACTGACCTGTACGCAGGCAGCTCATGCAGAAGATACACTCTCTGAATCACAGAACTAAGAAGTAAAAGTGTTTGTGTTAAGGAAGAACCAAGAGTTTTTAGTTACCTGACAGTGTAAACCTTATTCAATACAATGTTCAGACCATTCCAAGTGAAAAGGTTAACTTAAAACCTGACAGAATACCTGAATGACAAAGAAAGGCAGGATAAGAGGAAGTATGCAAGGTGCCTGATAAGGCAGCAAAATTAGAGTCAAACAGTAAGCGGGACAACTGTATAGAATAATCTCCCAATCTGATGGAATCATCAGCTTCTGCAATGAGTTTAGGAAGCTAAACAGTGCCTCAAAATCTGATAGTTAACCAATGCCTAGGGTAGATGAGTATAAATAAAGTTTAGTGAAGACTGTTCCAGACTATACCAGACATCATCAAGTGGTACTGGCAAATACATCTTAGAGATGGAGATAAAGAAAAAAAAACATCTTTTTTCCACATCTGAAGGAGTATTTCAATATATTCACTTCCATTTTGGGATGCATGAAACCTCTATAACCTTACAGCAACTCAAGGATTGTGTATTAAAGCCTATGACAAATATGCTTCTGTCTGCTTGTATGACACTTGTATGATAATATTGTCCACTCTGAGGAGAAGGACTCTCACCTGGCCAAGGTACAAGTTGTGTTAGATGCTGTACAAGTCAGAATAACTGAATTGTTCTAGAAGCAATATATACATGATAAAAATTAAGTATTTGGAATGTGACAGGCATTGAAATAGTCAGGCCCAAGAAAATAAAAAATATGCAGTAAGGAAGTTGCCTAAAGAAGGCACACAAGTAAGGCCATTCCTGGGGTTAGCTGGGAATTACTAGAAGTTTGTACTTTTCTTTGCCATAATAACAAGCATTTTCCTGATGTGATATAAAGAAAATATCACTATAGATATAATGGACAATAGACATGGATAATGCATTTAAGTATTTAAATAAGGCACTATGTTCAGAGACAGTGGCAGTATCCCCAGATTTTAGTTTTTGGTGTAAGCAGATGCTTCAGATGTGGGCCTGGGGTCGATTATTACAGCTCTGGGATGGGAATGAGCATCCTGTGTGTTACATAAGTTGCAAGTTAAATAAACTGGAAACAAAATATTCCATAATTAGCAGGGCATGTCTAGCAATAATGTTGACAATATCTTCCCTAAAATACAACTTGCTGAGCAGAGAATTAATTTTAATAACTGGTCAAGGCTCTCCACCAATATGACTTCACAAAGAGAACAATGGTTACATAATGCTGTGTTGGTGGGCCCTTTCACTTAAACCTTTCAGACTCACTGAAAGACACTTGTCTGACTTGATCCAATATAATATGGATGCTCTATCAAAAGCATCTAAACCATCCAAAGGACATTAAACCAGTGGTTTAAATCTCTTGGGATCAACTGCAGCTTAGCATGACAAATTTCACTAAATAAAGTGCCCAGATAAATGTACATGCTGTAACTAGTGGTGTGTCTGAGTGTAATGTAAACAGAAAATACATTATAAATAAGAAGTATTTATGAACACAGACAAACTTTTGTTATATTAGCTGGAGAAATGTTGTCATCATTTTAATATCCTCATTTTAAAGTGTTGCCATCACTTTAAGATGGGGATGTTAATTTAAGAGCAGAGCGAAGCTTTATTTTATTAGCTAGATCTGGTTTTCCCTCTTGAATGGTGGATTTGATATCTAAAGCAGTTGTTCTGAAAGACAGACAGCAGAGGAATTATGACCAGGAAGAAGATGGGAAATGTTCCTGTTAAAGGAATCCATGAGAGAGAGAGAGAGAGAGAGAGAGACAAAGACAGAGAAACCGACTTAAAGAGACTGTACCCCTAGAAATATGAGACTGTATTGAAAGTATTTGTTGTAAACTTTTGCTAAACCATAAAATTGTTTTGGGAACAGCCTGCAATTTTATGTTTCTGTACAATAAACTAGTTTGTTTTTTTGTTTCTTCTCTAAGACTGGTATGTCTGCTACCTTAAATATTCTACTATATTTACCACTCCATCTAGCTACATATATCTATAGCTACACACACACACACACACACACACACACACACACACACACACACACACACCTGTCTCATCATTGAGTGATCTCTAAAAAGAGTGGATGCAAAAACAGCAATCATTTTAGATTGACTCTAAAATGATTGAATTCGAAAAAACAGAAAAAGCCCTACGTGGTAGGCTGCACCTCCTAAACCCCCTGCTAATTAAATACACCAACTTAGATATTGCCTAACAGTGGGGTAACTGCAAATTCCCACACCCTGCTGTAATCACAATCTTACATGGAAAGCAGCCAGTAGGCTGGAAAAGCATTCTGTAAGTGTATTCTGTCATCTTTATCTATCTATATATCTATATTCTTCTCTCTCTCTCTCTCTCCCTCTATATATATATATATATATATATATATATATATATATATATGTGTGTGTGTGTGTGTGTGTGTGTGTGTGTGTGTGTGTGTGTGTGTGTGTGTGTGTGTGTGTGTGTGTGTGTGTGTGTGTGTGTGTGTGTGTGTGTGTGTGTATGTGTGTATGTATATGTACATGTGTATATATATATATATATATATATATATATATATATATATAAATATATATATATATATATATATATATATATATATATATATATATATATATATCTATATGCACACACACATGTATAATTTATATCTGTATTCACATACATATATGTGTGTGTGTGTGTGTGTGTGTGTGTGTGTGTGTGTGTGTGTGTGTGTGTGTGTGTATGTGTCTGTGTGTGTGTGTGTGTGCATATCCATATACAGCAGAAAAGCTCTGCTTGAGACAAAGGTGGTACAATAGTTAGATGAAGTCTGCCTGGTGATACTGATATTTTTATATGTTTTTTCTAAATATTTGTATTGTCAAGGAGGAGAAAGTTTTAGCTTGGGTTTCTGAGGCCAAAAATCCCAAGGAAAACCAGTAAAAGTGAAAAATAGAGCCTTGAGCATCAACACACAATGGAAATATCTCTCTTCCCTGGCTGTATTGATTAGGTTGTGTCTTGTTGACCAGCAGAAATTTGCCTTAAGGCATTTATGCTAGAAAACAAAACATGCTCAAATTAGAAAGGAAGAACAATCTGGAAGCCTTGATTCAAGTTGTAAAATCTCATTTCATTTATTGTGGGACAGATGTGCAATGCTGCATATATGACTATTAAGTAAGTACAGTTACATTTACACAAGCCAAACTTTTAGGGGAGTGAGTGGCGATGGGCTGGGAATTGCTTCTGGTTGGAGAGGTGAGAGGGGCAGGACCAAGGGTGAATCTCCCCATGCCTGTGGATTGGATGCTGGATTAGACTTGCCAGCTTTCGTTGTGGCTAAAACTTGACTTAGGCCATACCCCCTGCACCTCCCATAACTCCACCCATATCCCACCCACTTTCTCCCCATTTCATGAAATCATTGTCATGTCATCTGAGTGGGAATGCCCTCTTTTTCTATTTCTGATGTCTTTTTTCTGGGGATTAACTATGCTTTTTGTAAAAAAAAAAAAAAAAAAAGGATAGTAAATCTGCACATTTTACAAACTCAGATAGTCTGTTTCTATTTTTTGAAACAGAATACCAAATTTTGTAGTGTTTTACAGACTACCAGACAATCAGTTTGATTTCCAGTTAGTCCAGAAAATGGATAGGTGGCAACACTATGTTGTATGGCTGTCACAGAAAGGCCCATTCCAGCTGGTCTCCACTTTACTCCTTTAATGATTTTTTTCCATGTAATATGATTCAGATGAGGAACCTCTGGAGAACTTGTGGTCAAAACTGGACCAAGACCACACCGCTTGCACCTCCCATAGCCCCACCCATGTCCTCACATCTCTCCACCCACTGCCCAGCCATTTAGTGATGTCATCTTCATGTCAGGTGAGGAGGAATGCCCTTTTTTTCCCTTTGTGATGCTGTTTCTGTAGAAAAACATAGTCTTATCAATTTAACAAACACTGAAAGTATGTTTCTTTTTTGAAACAAAATACCAGACTTTATATAGTGTTTTCCAGACTTCAGAACAAATGGTTTGATTTCTGGATAGTCTGGGAAAAATGGATAGGTGGCAATGCTACTCCCTACTTGTCTTCCTCACTAGAATCTGTGGTATACCTACAAAAAGGAGTGTAAGAGAATACTGCAACCGAGAATGGGATAAAATGATAAGCAAAAGATCAGAAAGATTTTGTGAACTCAACTATTTTTGAGTGCAACTTGCTTGACTGCCTGAAGTAATACTCCATAAGGAATGACAAAGCTTTAAAAATATAAACTGAACTTTATCTTACAAGTTCAATTGTAAGCCTCTGTGTCTTCCTTTACTGGATCAGTAATGCAGTACATTAAAATGGACCGTGTCTATAGCCTAAATCTGTGCAAAGTGTTCTTTATGTTGTTAATAAAATATAGATCATACTTGCCCTGCCATTAAGTCACATGAATACTTGCACTGTTTTTTGTTTTTCATTTTGTTAATCTTTTTAAAATAAACTTTACATCCTCTTCTTTAAGATTAGAAGAAATGCACTGGCTCATTCAGGTATTTCCTGTTTAGGAGGCTCTATTTTTCTTTGCAAGGTGGTTAATACTGAGTCACTGAAAAATATGTTATGTTGATGCAATTCTCTTTTGTTATTAATATATGTGAGGAACTGACTACCAAAAGTGATACTGCTACACTTTTTAACACTAAGTTTGAGCCATTATTAGTATACCAAGGCAAGCTCATTCTGGAGGATTTATCACTGTAGGACTTAACAACCATCCCAAGTTTGCAAATGAGTGCACCATTACTTTGTTAACCAGAGACCTCAGGCTGGAAATCGGAGAAGTGAATACCAAAAAAGAGAGGTTATAGCACAGAGTTTTGAGGGACACCACTCATAGTATTCACACTCTGTGGGTTTTGTCTTTCAGCTAGTTTACAAATTATCTTATCACTTACAGATCGATCTTTAAAGCATTTAGCTTTTATATGATGCCAGCACTTGGAATGGTGACAAATGCCTTAGCCAAGCCAAGATATTCCGAGTGCCATGCATGGTCACTTTCTATGGCCTCCACAAGCTTTTTGAAGAAATCTACTAAATAGATGGGATCTGCTCTTCACAAAACTGTTGAGTTTAAGTCTAAAAAGATTCTTGATATGGTAATTCATGAGGTCAATTATAATGTGTTTTATGACTTTGCAAATGAACTTTGTACGGGTGATAAATCTGTAATTACTCAGGTTAGCTGTAATGCCATCCTTATGTAGGTGCATGTTCACTGCATCACTCATCAGGGACAAAATCAGAAGGTAAACTTAAGTTAAACAAGTCTTATCTAATAGCATCGACTGACGCAGTCTGAAAATGTGACATGTTCCTGGATGACCTCCTTCCACTACCTGAATCAAAGCCTGTGGGAAGATATAATGTACAGAGGTCAAAAATACTTCAGCCTTCATCCACAGACTGTGCTGGTAGGCTTAAGGCTTTCATGGATATCATCATTTGTTGACACATTTAAGAGACACAAACCTTCAATTGATGGTTTGCATTCTTACCAACTGTTGCATAACTTCCTCTATTTGGATAAAATATATACATCAGTACTGAAAAAAGAATGTCCCTCACCCACCTAGAGCTCTACCACCATGAGTGCATCTGGTCTAGATCTCAAAGCATTAATGTGTGAGGCTGTTGAATAAGCGAGCAGCGAGACAAATCAGAATATCGATACTGCCATTGGCAGGGCATGACGGCATGTTTTTGTTGTTGCCAAGGCATGGCAGTTTATTTATATTGCTGTTGGCATGTTGGCAGGACAAAGGAGAATGTATTTGCTGCTGTTGCCAGGGCATGGCAGTTTATTTATCTTGCTGTTGGCAGGACATGGCAAAATGTATTTCTTACCATTGGCGGGGCATGGCAGCATGTTTTTGTTGTTGCCAGAGGTTGGCAGTTTATTTATGCTGCTGCTGGTAGGACATGGCAGCATGTTTCTGTTGTTGCCAGGGCATGGCAGTTTATTTATGTTGCTATAGGATGGATATTGCAGAATGTATTTGTTGCTGTTGCCAGGGCATGGCAGTTTATTTATCTTGCTGTTGGCAGGACATGGCAAAATGTATTTGTTGCCGTTGGCAGGGCATGGCAGCATGTTTTGTTGTTGCCAGGGCATGGCAGTTTATTTATGTTGCTGTTGGCAGGACATGGCAGAATGTATTTGTTGCTGTTGCCAGGGCATGACAGTACCTTTATAATGGAAACCATACTCTTTGTAAATGGTCAGTTAATTGTCACTCAAAATGTCATCACTGGAAAGTTGCTGGGGTCTAATAACGACAGTTAGATCCAGAGAAGAGCATGAAGGTGAAATCCACATTTGGATCACTTTCTCCTCCTTCTGCAAGTTTGTATGATCTCAGAGTTAGTATACATAGAGTTTGGAGGGTATAGGGGTTTGTACACATACTGGGAGTGCATGAAGGGAGCTTCTCTGCAAAAATTAAATGTTTGTGTATTTTGCATCCTTGGGAGCTTCACTATTTTGAGTAGCATTCTCCCATTTTTACTTACTTTGGGTTCAAATAATTGCATATCAGTGAAATGAGACATGATTATTCAGAACAACCCCCTTTATGTTGTCAGGACCTCGTCTCACTTTGAATATTAGCCCTCACATAAGAGCTGACACAACACATGCATAACTTATGTTCTTATGCCAGTATGAAATGGTGTGGCAGAACATGCTGGAATTCAGGCACCAGTATTAAATGAAACAACATATCAGAAATATAGTAAAATGTTAAATGATAACTTCTGCCATTGTCTCTGCCCCAGTATGCGAGTATTATATGTTCTGGCCTTCACGGTGGTCTGACCAGCAACTAGAGTTGTAAATGTAAATGGAGTGTCCAGCTCGACAGACTAAGTATGCATTACTTTACTTACCACATACTAATAATAGCATACAGAACCTAGAAAAACTGAATATAACCACAATCAACTAGTTTTCTTTGTTCCATTTTGGGGTTTGTGCATGTACCTCATGTTTTCATGCCATTTACTAACTGCTCTGTTTTCTGCAGCAGATATATATTATTACATTGGTTGCCTGTTTGTCCTTGGAATTTCTCTCTGGGTACAGAGGCTGGATGGATCACTGAACCATAATTATGTTACATTAAATGCTGTTGGGGCATTGAGTCTGGATAATGAGAATTGTTATCAGCAAAGATGAGTTAGTTTTCCTGCTTCCATTCCTTCTAGAAATTCTACATGTGGCACATGGCTCAGGGCTGCAGTACAACCTTCCATGACAGTGATGAGAGGTGCAGTTATTATCCCTTTCTCTCTCCCACTTTGCTCCAGATAGTTTTGTTTCTATTCAGAGAAGCAGATTTTATTCACCAGATGGTCCTTATTCTAAAACTAAGGCTGCTGGCATACTGACAGCCATGCGTTTCATGGCAGTAATTGTCCAGATGTGTCATGTTTGTTTTGTTGTTTTATAAAATTACACTTTTTATCTCAAATGAAAGCTGCAAGCTAAGTTGTTATATTACTCTCGTAATCACACATCACATAACCTGAGTGACTTTCCTCTTCACTGTTTATACTATTAAAGTGGTTAACAGTTGAAGTTTGGGCTGTTGGCCATTAGTCTAAGAAAACCCATAACACCTAATCTTCATTTCTGTCAATCACAGATGCAGTTTAAAGCATTATTAGAAACACACTATTTTAGCACTGGGTGAAATAGATTCAGTTTGTAAATTCCTTGCTTTTAGCCTTATATATCACTGTAGTGTATGACACCTCGGGGATATTAGAGTTGTCAAAGTTGCTAAATAAATCCTCTTTGCATTGGATTGGGTTGTACCTAATTTATCTTATAAGGAAAGTGTTTTGTGTTAATAATTACATTGATATTGAGTTCTACAACATTAAATGTGATGTACAATTGGTAAACTCAGTCACAGCAGAATATCCATACAGATCTAATTTCTTGCAAACACCTTAAGCATCAGTACATTTTTCCCCAGATGTCAAATAACAGCTTACCAGTGTACAGATTTTTACTGCAGCAATTTCCACTAAATAACTATAAAAGGCAACATTTTTCAAGAAGTAATAATCTTTATGTTTGGCCAATGATTTAAAAATAGCTCTAGGAGACTAAATTGTAAGATTAATGTCAAACTTATGTCTTACTCAGTGAAGTGTACCTGTGAATTTAAATCAGGGTTATTTATTGGACGGTTATCACTTCTTAAGCTTTATGTTTATGAGGTGCTAGAGATAGCTTTACCATTTGAGTGGCAGTCATGAACATATACAAATATGATGTATTAATGCTTTTAGATGAAAGTAAAATTGATATGTAAGAAATATCTTTCCATCATCTGACTCACACAGGCTTAATTTAATGCTTAGAAGCAGACAAAAGAAAGCTTTAACAATGGTTTAAGAGAGTGTAATAGAGAGTATGTATAGCACTGTTATACCATTTGTAATCCAGATGAAAGGATGCATCACATAGACAAGCTAAAAACTAGGACACTAAACTCCTTTGTGTTTAGTAGTGCTTTATGACATATAAAATGATACATATTTTGTTTTATTATACATATTATGGCTAGGAATATCCCAGGATCCACTAATGATGAGACCTGAGAAGAAATTCCAGTTTTAGCATGGTAATATATAAGACTGATATGAATGAAATAAGATAGCAAGATGAAAAGCACATTTCTAAAGATATAAAGTACAAACAAATGAATAAAAACAAATGTTGGTTCACTGTTATTCATCATTATAAAAAAAGCCAATTATAACAGTGTATTTTTAGACATGTCAAGAAAAGGAGTTGTATGAGAATAATCCATTCTGATGGATGTTTACTTAGGAAATGCAGAACACAGCATCAGTAAAAGAGTAACACTGGGAGACAGAATTAGTAGAGTCCTTTGTGTTATGACATTAAAAAAAAAGTAATAAATTAGTGATGAATCAGTGTAGTAACAGTGAGCAGACAGAGCAGTATCATACCGATTACTGACTAAGGCCATGGTGACAGTCATAGAGACAAGATGACTAACACCATGGTGACAGTCATAGAGACAAGATGACTAATGCCATGGTGACAGTCATAGAGACAAGATGACTAATGCAATGGTGACAGTCAAAGATAAAAGAGAACAGTTGGCACAGGCATGTGGGTGTAAAAGGAAACAAAAAAAGTACAGATGACATTAAGGGACAATGGAAGAAAAGACAGTGACAGAAAAATAAGGCATACCAATGTGTGATGAGTAAGAGAAAAGACATACCAGTGTAATTAAATTAGCAGACACTAAATATTATGGATTGGTGTCGATATATAAACTTATGAGGAAAGAATTAATTTCTGAACTGACAAGAACACTGATTGGGGGTAGAAGATTGCGATGGCTATGAATGTTGTCAAGTTAACCTGCAATGTGTTGTCTATGTTCTTTCCTGTGGTCATTCAGGGTTTTTTGCAAAGACAGAGGAAGTGGCATGGAGGCTAAAAGGAAAAGAATGTCAAATTTTGGACTGTAAGATGACTGAAAATTAGAAATCTTTGTATTTACTGAAGGTGCTAGGGATGTCAAGAGGATGTTCTAAAACTATAGAAGAGAAACCTACACCACCACTAGTGCACAAGCGCAGAGATTCCTGGACTTTGTCAATACATACACCCTGGAAAAATTAGTTAGAGTATCCAAAAGGGGGATCAACATCTTGGATCTTGTCCTTCCCAATATGGAGCATCTTGCACCATTCCTTGCATATCTTCGTCAGTTGTTAGCTCTGAACATTAAGCCTTCTACTTCACAATAAAATTGAAACCAGAGATCCCATCCATCAAGGTACCATTAGAAATTTGCTTCACCACAAAATGGAATCCAATACAGTGAGGAACAAGAATTTATTCTAAAATGAACTCAAATAGCAAAAATTTTGTGGCGAAGCATTGCACGTTCGTTCTTTTGTGGTTGTATATACCATTAGAAATTTCTCTAAGACAAACTACCTTCTCCTAAGTGACACAATGGCAAGCTTCAAATCCTTACCAAACTCAGTTACCTCCACTGAGTATGTGGAGATCTACAACACCACACTATACCACATGTAAACAGTAGCGTAGATGTACCCTGTAGAAACAAGTGCAGGGCAAACTCCAGCAAACAAACCCACATGGTAGAACCATAGTATCAACAAGCTTTATAATAAAAGGAACAGAATTCTGACCTTATGTAAGAAGAGTAATTCCTAAAATGATAGAACCTTCATCACTGAAATAAACAACTTAGGAGCATAATAAAATCCACAAAAGGTAAGTATGAAGCTAAAATAGCTACCCAGCCAAAGACAACAATCACAAGGCCTTTTTTAGTTATGTTTGTAATCTTAAAAGCATAGTGCTACAATGTACCGAGCTGATTGTGAATGATGTTAGTTACAAGCAGGCTGAAGATATAGTGAGCCTACTGGCTAATAAATTCACCTCTAACTTCATCCCCTCTCCTCTCCATCTGTCCCTCAGTATATATCCAAAACTGGCTTGACTCCAGCTATCACACAAGACCAAGTCCTAAAAGTGCTATCAAAAGCTATAAACATTGCAGCAATGAGTCTTGATAATATCCCTATTAATGCTTCTTAAATAGCATGAAGCATGACTGAGCCAAGACCAACACCCTACAACACACTGTTCAGCTTCAGCCTCTGTACAGGTTTTGTACCAAGTGAATGGAGAACAGCTACAGTCATTCCCTTGCAGAAGGGAGGACTTTCCATGGACCCAGCCAATTACAGACGCATACATCTGACCATCCTCATATGCAAAGTCATGGAAAGACTTATCATGGAACTAGTCTATAATGACATGGGGAACCTCCAAACACCGGACCCATCTCAGTTTGGATTCATCAAGGGCAGGTCATGTTTGCTCAGCTTGGTGGTTACATTCCAAATAAATAACAGGTGCCAAAATTATGAACTAAAACTAAATGCCAAAAAATGCTGTATTCTTTGGGAAGTCATCCACAACAGGGAAATACCACATTTACAATACACTCCTAAGAGCAGACACAGTTGTTAGGGATTTGGAAAGTTATGTGGACTGTGACCTAAAGTTCAATCAACGTGTCCATTGCTGAAAGACAGTCCTTCCATATTGCACAGCTTATAAATAAAGAGATTGTGCTTAGATCTATGAATGTCATTGTCCTCTTTACTCAGCCTTCATTAGGCCAGTCATTGACTATAATGCCCCCTTTGGCATGTATCTGTCCAGACACATGCAACAACTAGATCTTCCACAGAGGTACTTTACTACAAGGATACAAGGCCTAAACAATATGTCCTACATGGACTGGCTCAAAGCCTTGTCACTATACTCTGTATCCTACAGACTTTGAAGAGGTGACCTTTGTTTGACATGCAAGGCGTCCTCTGACCCAATACTAATGATTTTACTCCACATGAGGAATTCAAAATGGTATCAGAAAAATTCAGTCTAGAGACTGACACCTCTTCTGAAGCATCAAAAGAATGGTTTAGCTGAACAGGTATGCCTTGCAGAGGATACCATTACACTGGAACAGACTTCCCATCCATGTAAAACAAAGCTCATCCCTGTCAATATTCAAGCACAACTTGGATCTATGAAGGATAAATAGATCATTTACCTCAGAACTGCCCTCTGTACGACTAATGGACAGAGGCACCTCCCTAATTGCTTTATCCCATGCATGAGTCCCCGCAAATTATCTATGGTATGATCCCAGTTATTCTCACTAGGGGCAGTGTAAATATAGACTATGGCATGGGCAAAGCCAATCTAACACCAAATTGGATAGATTAATTCAAGCAAAGAAATGGAATTTTGCTAAGCTTAAAATGGCCCGCAATGGCAGTTAAACTAGTACTTACCTATGAACCTATATTGACTAGAGAGTTAGAAAGTTCTGGTTAGTAGATTGAACTTTACTATATGCATTAACAAAGGTCAGCTAACTTTGTGGAGGACTTTATGAATCGGTATAAGCTATTCTAATGACTTGAATTTCTGTCATGTTGTAGCCATTCAAGTGTAATTACACTGAAACAATGATGAGTGCTTAACAGCCTGTTAAGCAAACTATGCTTTTGTATGGTGCAGACAATGTCCACAGAAAAGGCAGGGATTTCTGAGCAGGTAACTGAAATGAGCAAGAAGCATAACGTGAGGACACTTTATGAACATTTTTTTCCCAACCCCATCTGCTAGGAAGTAGTTTAACCAACATTGATATCCAAGGGAATGGTTATTTTTTGTGCATACTTTGTAGCCACATTTCATAAATAGGATGTAGTGACCAGCATATATACTGGGCTATTTGTATTCATAAACTAGTTTGAACTGAGTCCCACTGGAAGCAGTAACCTCAAGGTGAAAGGAATGGGACAGGAGGATGCTGGTGACTATGGTACAAAGAAGGGGCCTGAGATCTTTCCTGTGGAAACTGGTAGATGATGACTAACTGTGCTCCAGTAGAGCAGAACAGGAGGCATCAGAGAATGAAGCACGGATTCAGCTACATTCTCCTGTACCTGTATTGCAGGCTGAAAGTCTCTCTGGAGATTTAATGTTTCAAATGATTTATAAAAGTCTAATCACAGTTCTTCTGTGAAAAAACTTTATGAAACACTTCCAAAGTGTTCTGTCATGATCTTAAGGGTTGTACCCACTCTTTGGGTGGAATTGATACCATGCTGAATATCTGATATGACGTGTTTAGGGTACGTAGAAGAAAGCAGTTACCAAAGAACATCTTTTTCAGCACCTTAGAAAGTGAACTTAGCTAACCACAAGGCCAGTAGCTGAGGGTGTTAGCAGACATTCCTTTGTATAAAAGTAACATTATAACCACTTTTAAAAAGCTCACAGATGGCATTTCATAGAGGCTATAATATATGATCCATTTAATTGGTTCACATATGGCTGGAGCTGCAAGGAAGTTACATTAAAGGGAGGTCATATGAAGATGGTTTAATGTACTAAAGTAGTTTCATAACTGAAGAGTAGCTAATTGAAAGGTTAAAGCAGTGATAATGTTTTCTTCACCAGATGCATTAGAAGGACAACTTTGAGTACTGTTCAAGATATGTATTGTATTAACATAAATTCATATGGAATCATTTCATACCAGTGTGGTAAAACAAACTAATAACAATGTGAACTCATTGTAAGGGAAAGCTTTGAATCTTCTTTCGTCAGAGATAGTTCATTAAAAAAAAAAAAGAAGAAAAAAAACGGTCAAAACTGCGCATCATTACTGGAACAAAGAAGTTATAAAAAATAGTGTATTGTGCAGGTGGGAAATTCCCCTCCCGAAACACTCCTCAGACTCATGCATCTCAAATATACTTATCCCAAGACTGCACAACAGTGGAGTAAGGTTAAACATTCTTACCCTTCAGTGTTACATGACCTTTCTCCAAAGAATGGGTAATTCTTGACAAAAATGGGTCTTGACAAAAAACAATTTATGATTCCAGTTACATGAAAAAAACTTAGATGACAAACAGCATGTCCCCATTTGAATCACTTCCTTTTAATTGACATAAAGTTTGGATACCCTCTAAATATTGTACTGGGGATAGAGCAGAGTCTAACAGCTGCTTCCATGTCGCATACTGTAAATGGGGACCACAGATGCATTTTTTTTCTTTTGGGTGGTTATATACTCACAACCATCTAGGTTTTTTTCATTCCCATTGTCTAGGTCATTAGGTTCCCCAGTTTGGCACACCTTTAATATTAACACAATTTGTAGGATTATAATGGTAAATTGTTTTTTGCTGCAATGATGTCCCCAGTGGTAAAAGAAAAAAAAAATAGTATTTAAAATATTTTTAACACTTGCATCCTCTTAGGCTTATTTTTACAGGGTCAGTAATAATCTAAAAAATAAAATCAGCTAGCATGCATTTGTCATCTTGTATAGAAATATAATGTATTGTCTCTATTAAAACAGTATGTATGTTAATTTTTAATTTAAATAGAATAAGGCAGTTCCTCAAAGGTAAGTAAATTAAAATCCTGTTCACTTAAAAACAGACTTACATGAAAGTATTGACATGGATTCAGGCGTCAAATTAATGAGTATGAGTTCAAACTTGCATCTTAGTGAGATGTACAACAAGGTTTAGGGATGCAAAGGGCATTGTCCATTGAAAAAACATTGTTTATTTTCATTGTATGTGTTAAGTTCACATTTTATTTGCTTTCATATATGCATTTCGTACTATTTCAGGATTTTGAGTTTCAGACTTGAGTAACTTTTAGAATTTTGGTTCAGTTTTGTCTCTTCAGTCATTTAAATGTTAGTCTTATGATAACTGTTTCATTGGTCTGACCATACGTCTCAACTTCTTTATTAGAAATTTGGACAAAGCCAAACATAATAGGGGAAATAAAGGCCCAAAGACAGGGACAAATTTTAAATATTGTTCTTATAAACTTAGAAAGTTGTTAGAATAACAGGTTTTGCATTAACATGCATTTTTTGAAGGACATGAAGCCTGGAACACTAATGTCTGTCATTATTTGGTGACTTCACCCCTCAGTGATTTGCCAGAAAACTACAAATTGTATGAGGAATGGACCAAAAATATGAGCCAAAAGTCTGGACATTTAAGAGGTATGGGTCTGGCTGTCAAACTCATGACCTACTGGCCTTCAAGAAGCATGACTGCCGAAACCCTATGTTGATATTTTCTACTTGCCATATACATATCAAGATTGTTTTTGAAGAGACTTAATGATGGACTGACTGTAAGGGAAAGCTTATTCCAAAATCATGGGAAATGTTTTGTGATGTACCCATCAGTATCTTTCTGTTATTGCAAGAGATATTAATGATGGGTCCAATCATAACCAGACTGCAGTGCATGGAGCACCATGGGTCCAATCATAACCAGACTGTGGTGCATGGAGCACCATGGGTCCAATCATAACCAGACTGTAGTGCATGGAGCACCATGGGTCCAATCATAACCAGACTGCAGTGCATGGAGCACCATGGGTCCAATCATAACCAGACTGTAGTGCATGGAGCACCATGGGTCCAATCATAACCAGACTGTAGTGCATGGAGCACCATGGGTCCAATCATAACCAGACTGTAGTGCATGGAGCACCATGGGTCCAATCATAACCAGACTGTAGTGCATGGAGCACCATGGGTCCAATCATAACCAGATTGTAGTGCATGGAGCACCATGGGTCCAATCATAACCAGATTGTAGTGCATGGAGCACCATGGGTCCAATCATAACCAGATTGTAGTGCATGGAGCACCATGGGTCCAATCATAACCAGATTGTAGTGCATGGAGCACCATGGGTCCAATCATAACCAGACTGTAGTGCATGGAGCACCATGGGTCCAATCATAACCAGATTGTAGTGCATGGAGCACCATGGGTCCAATCATAACCAGACTGTAGTGCATGGAGCACCATGGGTCCAATCATAACCAGACTGTAGTGCATGGAGCACCATGGGTACAATCATAACCAGATTGTAGTGCATGGAGCACCATGGGTCCAGTCATAACCAGACTGTAGTGCATGGAGCACCATGGATCCAATCATAACCAGATTGTAGTGCATGGAGCACCATGGGTCCAATCATAACCAGACTGTAGTGCATGGAGCACCATGGGTCCAATCATAACCAGATTGTAGTGCATGGAGCACCATGGGTCCAATCATAACCAGACTGTAGTGCATGGAGCACCATGGGTCCAATCATAACCAGATTGTAGTGCATGGAGCACCATGGGTCCAATCATAACCAGACTGTAGTGCATGGAGCACCATGGGTACAATCATAACCAGACTGTAGTGCATGGAGCACCATGGGTCCAATCATAACCAGACTGTAGTGCATGGAGCACCATGGGTCCAATCATAACCAGACTGTAGTGCATGGAGCACCATGGGTCCAATCATAACCAGACTGTAGTGCATGGAGCACCATGGGTCCAATCATAACCAGATTGTAGTGCATGGAGCACCATGGGTCCAATCATAACCAGACTGTAGTGCATGGAGCACCATGGGTCCAATCATAACCAGATTGTAGTGCATGGAGCACCATGGGTCCAATCATAACCAGATTGTAGTGCATGGAGCACCATGGGTCCAATCATAACCAGACTGTAGTGCATGGAGCACCATGATTACACAAAAATGAGGTTGCAATTGTAAAGCATCCCCTGTGCATTTTTAAGGTCAAGTATGCACTAAACAAACAGCACTGAGCAGTAAACAGTAGCAGCAGGTAGAAACAGCTCTGCTTCAATTCCTTTTTCTACCTCCTGTGTGCTAAACTACACAGAGCATCTTGAATTAAACTGCTTCCCTTACACAGTGGCTATGTAAGGACATCAGCCACTCCTCTGGTGTTTTACTAGCTTTAATGCAAATACAATACATTACATTTTTATTCTAATTTTTGCCTAATTCGTATTACACGGAGAAGATAAATCTCCATGCACTACAAAGATTATAATTGGCTCTCTGATTGTAAGTACATATTGTGTCTTCTCAACATGGACACCAAGATTCACTTCTCAACAAATTGATCAGATTAGCCAGCACAGCATCTTAATACAAACTGCATATTGTATATGGGAACATGTGATGTTATAGATTGTATACTTAGGCAATTTTATATAGTTTCTTTTGTAAATAGTTGACTAGTTGATTATTTTATAATATTTTATGTTTCACTATTTATGGTTCAGTCTATTTAAGGATATCGAAAAAAATGGTAATAAAATTTCTTTGAGTAAAAAAGATGAGGTGAATTTCTTGGCGTCCATGTCTCAAATACATAATAAGAGAGTTACAACTGGCAATCTGATCAAAATCCTCTATCTTATATGTTCAAGGCATGAATGTCAAGAAATTAACCTCAAGAGCAAAGTTCAAGAGGTGAGTCTTGGCAACGCTGCCTTGAACACATAGCAAAGAGGACTATAATTGTAAAGACTTTATCATAATTCTTTGTAGCACATGCAGCTTAAACTACTTCCATGTAGTTGATGAGCATCAACTGACATAGTTAATTTTAAATGGCACAAGCACAAACCCTAACTCTAGAAACATATTTTTACTTGATATGTTTACAACCAATATACCAGATAAAATGAAACAGCTGCAGATATCCTCAAGTTCCCTGTCCCATTATCTTTGTTATTCAAATGTCATAAACCTAAACTCATTATTCTGACAATCAGAGTAATCCCTGAGTCTGCTGCAGATGTTCTCTTTACAGAACTATAGCAACTGGACTAGATTCCTCCTGTCAGTGCAGTGACCCCTTAACAGTCCTCTCCACTTTGTACAACTTTTTATCTCTCTCTCTCTCTGTCTTCCATTCAGCATAAACTATTCTCTATGGAAAAAAATAAGAGTTCAGTGCAGATACTCCCCTTGGCTTACCTCTGATATCAAACAACTAATAAAAAATAGAGCTGAAGCCAAGGCAGAATGGAAAAATGAACCGTTTTGTATATATAAATTAAACATGTACCAACATATAAAAAGGAAACTGGACTGAAAATTAATTATGCCAAAACTGAATATTCCAGACAAGTACAAACAATGGCCAGTCTTATGCACAGGCCAACTAGATAGCCACTTGGGTGATGCTTTTGCTGCTGTAGTACGGTAACCTTTCCCATATGTATATATGTATGTATGTATGTATGTATGTATGCATGTATGTATGTATTTTTCGTAAATAAACATACCTGAAAAGCACTCCTACCAGATCAGTGAAAATGGTGCCCTAGGGAGGAATTTGAATTTGGCCATTTGATTTTGTTGGCCTCCTACTTGTCTCATCCATGATCTACCTAGACAATGAATCAGGTATATTGTGGGAAGGATAGAGAAGTCAACAAATTTAAAATTGTCTGGTGTGAACAGAAATCTTGGTGAGGTACTTTTTTAATATTGTTAGTTGCAGACAACCAAATATTTTTTTGAAGGTTGTTGGCTGGCTAGTCTTAGTTTTCAGCTGTCCTTGATTTTTCAAGACATTCCTGATTTTGTCTTATATTCTTGCTCTGTACCTCTTCATTTTTTATTTCCTAGTAACCCACTGAGGATTACAGTCAGTCAAAATGCCAGACATTGGAGTTCCATGCTTCTTATTTCTCAGAAATTTTTTCTTGTCACTAGCCTGTCTGTGATTGAATACGACTAATGGCTGATCTATGGTCATCATTCTGACGTTGCAGAGTTGCTGTGATCTGTGCAAAAAATTTTGGGACTCTTTAATTTGTGACTACTGCTCCCAAGGAACAAAGCTGAAATACAATACGTGGCTGTCATGTTAGCTATAACTGCTGGGGGAAGAGAGTGTTCTCTCTAGAAAGTAATTGAGACATTTGTTGTTTTCTCAGTTTAAAAAGCAACTTTCTGGTTTTGCAGGATTAGTGTGCATTTGCAGGATTAATATAATTTGTGTGAAGCAACTTGGAATACTTAATATGTGGCTACTGTTTACGTGGAAGTTCACAGAGCTGAAAAACAATACCCAATATGCTGGATAGGGGGTTGAGTTGTTGGTTGAAAGAACTGATTGTCTTGTTGTTTGCTTAGTTTAAACAGTCACTATCTGGCTTTGTAGGAATAGTGTGCATTTGTGTGAAGTAAGATGGATTACTTAACTGAACATCTGAAATATACATAGACAAAATATCTGTACTTGCTTGGCTGTCTGTAGAGGAAAATGAATAGCTGTCTGCTGTTGGTTTCTCAGCATTCTAGCCTTACAGGACTAATGTGAAAGGAGTGAAATACCATGATAATTTTAATGGTGGCAACTGTTTATGTGGAACATATTGAACTGCATGGCATGGTCAGCTGCTTTTACTATAGCCAGAAGCCTTAATTGCACACAGAAATGGGTATAACTGCCTGGTGGGTGTGGCAGTGTTTCAATGAAAGTAAATGGATACTCTTGTGATTTATACATTTCAAATCATCTTTCAGAAAATAATGCATAACATGTATCACAGAATGTACGTGTAAGTAGATTTTGACACTGGCTTAGTAGTGGCCTCTATCCTAAACCTTACATATACTAAAACTGGCCCTTCTCAAAGGAGGACACAGAAGGTCGTGTGGGGGCTGTGGACAATGTCCTTATTTCCTTAGTTTTCTTCCGAAACCTCAGAAGTGTGCACAGATCAATATAGCTTCAGTTGGGTTGATGACAGTTGTTGAGTCTTTCGGCTTTTCCCAGTTAGGGGTCACCACAGCGGAACTCTGGTCTGCTAATGATTGGTAATAGATTTTTACGTGCCGAGTTGCCGGCCCTGATGCACAACCTTCAACGAAGGTACGCCCATTCACGCATGTCTCCACACAGAAGGCGCTCTAACTGAGAATCGAACAGAACAATGTCTTACTGTGAGGCGACAATGCTACCGCAGCACCACCACCGCAATGGGCTGATGACAGTACTCAAATGAATTACTTATCTTTCTCACACACTTCAGAGCTATGCACAGAGGATTACTATAGCTTTTATAGGAGCAGTATACTGCTAGGAGTAATAAGTTGGAAACATTACTGTGATTACTATTTTTTTCATTTTCCATACAATCAGCCATCAGATGCATATAAAAGTGTCTGTCTTTTGTGGCAATGTAAGAAAGCATGCTGCTTATATAAGTCAGTCAGCAACAGGTTGACACTTGTTATGTTCTGTTTGTTTTTTTAGTTTTGTCCCATTCTAACATTAGAGAGGTACACTGATGATAGCTGTCTTTTGGGGAGCAGGGGTGAGGAGGCATACTGTGTGTATGTATGGCAGCAGCCACTTGAAATATTTTAACTGTGGCCATTTGTGCCTTCACTTTCATCCCAATCTAACACCAGAGGGGATGCATGTACATCCTGCTGCCCCTATTCTGCCAAATTTAATGTGTATCTGCTATACGATTACAGTGCTATTAAATTGTCAGTGGACTTACAAATGTAAATATTTCTGGATTATTTTAAGATATGTTTAAAAAAAATTGTTGGTCACATATAGTATGTGTAAATGCAATGCATCTGGTTTATACTAGTCATGTGACTTTTATTAATTCTATTTAAGGAGTATGTGGAATAATGAAATGTAACAGTCTGATGATGTCCTAAAGGAGTATACAATCTGTTGAGAAAAAATAGCTTACTGTTTTTTTTTTTTTTTTAAATACGGTTTGAAATGATTTTTGAATGACCAAATATTTATTTTATACATGGAAAGGTGCGTGAGCAAATAGATCTAGAGCAAGCAGACAGCACTATCTCAAATGTGAGCATGTGTGGTAGAACAAATAAAGAATTTAGTTTGTTATACTATTTAAAATGACAAAAACACCACTTTTCCATGACAAAGGATTATTATTTTATTTGTGAGTTCATACAAAAGCAGTAGTGATGTGACTCAGATGGTTATACTACAAGTGCTAGATTCTCAAGCACTCAAAGATCACCTTTACAAATTCCAGGGACTCATGTGTCTTGTAGCTCATATAGGCTGTCAGTCATGTTCAAACTAGAATGTGAGTTTGGGTAAGCAGTTGCTAGAGCGTCCTCAAACACATTACTTGAGTCTGAGTGAGGTAAATGCAGCATCCGGGGAGTGGGATAGGGTGGGACTGTAGATTAGGGCACTGATTGGGAAGGGGATTTATGTTTAAATAGCAGAAAAGGAGATTTTAGGGTTAGGGTTAGGGAGCAGGAAAGGAGTTTTAGGGTTAGGGAGTAGGATATAAGTTTTAGGGCTTGGGAGAAGGAGGGGAGTTTTGAGTTAGGGAGTAGTGGGGGAGTTTTAGGATTAGTGACCAGGAAGGGAGTTTATAGATAGGAACCAATCAGGAAATTTAGGTTCAGGGAAGGGGCTGGAGTTCTACGTTTAGGAATCAACCAGGAACTTTAGGGTGAAGAAGGGGAAGTAGAGTTTTAGGGTTTGGGAGCAAAGACAAGAGTTAGGAACTTGGTGGGAATTTTAGGTTTGGAGTTAGGGCTGTGATAGGGCTACATAGTTTAAAAGGGGCAGGTATGGGAAGTTAAGTAATTCAGTATGATGTAGGTAGTGGGAGTTAGAGCACTTGCCTTTTCAAGCAAGTGGCAAGATTGTCACAAGCTACTAGCATGTAAGCTCTCGTAGAAGCCCCAACTCAGACATACATAGTGAAATGCCTGAAAATGTATATATTTAGGACACCAACTAAAATCCAGCACTGCCAGAAATCCTACAGTTCAAAAACTGAAAAGTCACAATGAAATAGGCATTGAAATGAATATATCCATGAAAGGCGTGTATGAAGAATTTAATAATCCAACACTCAATACACAGCAGCAATTCATAGTGGCAGTAGCAAAAAATGCAAACCTGTTTCACCCAATGGCATCATTAGTGTGTAAACAGGAAGTAGCTCACGTGTTATATATAAAGCCATTTGTTGAAGGTACAGTTCCCCTTATAACCATACAAGCAACATACAAAAACATAATAATCAAAAACAATCAAAAATATCAAAGAAAAATATAAAAAAATAATGCATAATTTATAAATAATCATTCAGCCCTGGTTTAAACAATGCTCCTACATTTATAATCCACATACATTCCTATTGAGACAACATCTTATGTTTATATGAATTGGATAAACCCTCCCCTACTACCATATTGATACCTACAAAGATGAAATGTGCAGTGGTGTTTTGCAAAGTATGCTTAAACAAAGCAGTACAAGAATGTTTACAATTAAAATAATAAAGGAAATCCATGCCTAAAAGAGGAAAAAGCTCCAACAAACTCAAAATAAATGAATTAGGCACAAGGAGCACACCAAAGGCATAAACCAACACACCAGACTGTTTATTACTTCATGAATCACATAAAATCCAATAAAACACTTACCTTTATCACCGTGTTTTTCTCTCACAATAGAACTTCTTCAGATTAGCTAAAACTCTCAATCCCATCATGCCTTATATATATTCTTTTCAAAGTAATTATCCAATAAAATCACAACCAATTAGTTGATTGAACTAACACCATGTCTAAAAATGTATTCCCACACTTCTTCTTTCGGCTTTTCCCAGTTAGGGCTTGCCACAGAGGATCACCTGTCCGCTCATGATTGGCAGTGGAGTTTTACGGTGTTGAGTTGCCAGCCCAGCACCCAACCTTCCACAGAAGGAACACACATGCACAAACACATGCCTAGGGCCAATTTAGAGTATCCAATGAGATACATAGGATTTTTACTTAATCTTAGAAAAAAATATACTGGCACATGCTGCATGCTTCACATTAAACAGAAGGTATATACTCATCCATATATGTATAATGCAAGCTACGGTGTGACAGGAAAGTACCAGCATCTCATACATTTTGCTTCTTTGTATAAATGGCCAAATATCATTCGCTAGAATTTTTAAAAAATGATTTTGCAGGATTATCCTTTGGGAATCAACTACAAAATGCAAATAGGTGTTTCCTTCTACCCTGAAGGAATTTAATACATGCTGGTGCTGATTGTGACTGCACCTCATTATCCCACATTATTTTTGCCATGAAAACAGGCTACATTTTCTACAGAAAGAAATGTTAACTTCTGATGTAATGGCCACTCAATAAAGATGCTGCCTTGCCAAGTTGTGCATTCCCTACCCTTTACAGAAGTCATGCAGTTACAATGGACATTGTTTGTATGACATCAGCCAGACTGTGACAGTGTAATGCCTTGTGAAACCTTACTTTGGTTTTCTATGTATACAAGGATATTTTCTCTTGTAAGTCATTAATAAAATTTGCAAGAAATTATAACAGAATAATTTGATTAAAATACATCTGTTATTGTATTTTTTGGGTCTATATTATATCCTCGAATGCTTAAAAAAGCGAACGCTGATTGATCAAACTTATTTTCACGAAACTGCAAAATATCGAAGCAGCAGAAACTCGAATTTTTTCCTAGGGAAAGAATTTGGTTGTCCGTTTCTGTTGCTTCGGTATTTTCAGTGTTATGGTGGAAAGTTACCGGTCAGATTCAGGTAAGTGTACGATTGTGTGGATGTGAGTGTTAGGGTGATTTAGGTGAGTTAGGGTTAGGGCTCGGGTTAGGTGTATGTGCGATTGAGTGGACATGAGGGTTAGGGCGGATTTAAGTGAGTTAGGGTTAGGGAGCGGGTGAGGTGAGTGTGCGATAGTGACGGACCTTAGGGTCAGGGTTTGGGTTAAGGTAAGTGGGTAGTTAGTAGTGTGTGCATAGTTTAGTGTAGGGTTAGGTATCAGATTTTAGGTGTATGTGTGTGGATTTCTGTTTGTTTGGTGTGCTTGTGTTGTGTGTATGTGTTTTGGATCAGCGATTTTTTTCCCTGGGAAAAAAATCACTGATCTGACAGTTCGAGATTGTAAGCTTTCGCTTAAATTTGGTCGATCAATCAGCATTCGCTTTTTTAAGCGTTCGATGATATAATATAGACTCATATTTTTGTGGGATTTTATAGCTGTTCAGTGCTGAATTTGACTATATCCCCCCCCCTTAGTGCAGGTGGCTTTTGATCATGACATACATTCCCTGTCATAGTTTATGAAACATGCATGCATTTTACTGTTAATGTAATGACAACACAGTACAGATATATCCTGGACATGTGATACATTCTTCACTTTGAATAGATGTTAATACCTACACTTGATGGAAACTGAGTTTACTGCACTGCCATGGCAGTGAAATCCCTGCAAAACCCTATATTTGGTACTTATGTATAACATTTTCAAATGAACACTGTTGGTGTAGGATATAAGATAATTTTAAAGTAGGCTTTTTAAAACCCTTTAAAGGATCCTATTTCAGCTTTAAGAGCCTATAAACCTTTCCCCTTCACATAAGTATTGAAGGCAAGCCAGAATCTAGATATGATGCAGTTTAACCAGTCAACAGATTCAAAAATGAACAATTCTGGGACTTTTATAAGACAAAAGCAGTCAATCATCACTGTAATAAAACTAGACTTTTAGGTAACCACAAAAGGATTAATTCCTCTCTGAAGAACAATGAGAGTTTCAAAATTAGAAAACATTAATGGAGCACCTTTTCACTGTGAGTAATATTCCACATCAAATTCAAAGAAAGCTTTAGACAACAACACTTGTAAATATTCATATAACAGCAACGACCAAAAGAACACCAGTGAGTAACAGCTCAACTTTCAAATATTTAATAAACAGAAATATCTCACTTCTCTAGCGCCTCGGCCAACAGCCTTTACAGAGTACTCTGTAAAGGCTGTTGGCCGAGGCGCTAGAGAAGTGAGATATTTCTGTTTATTAAATATTTGAAAGTTGAGCTGTTACTCACTGGTGTTCTTTTGGTCGTTGCTGTCAAAGAAAGCTTTATTCAGCATGAATTCCAACACTACTAACAAAACCTTTGCATTTATCAATCGCAACATTTTCCCTTTAAATAATATTTACATGAACCTATACCATAGTCACATTAAATAGAAACGTAAATTTATTCAGCATCAAGGCACAAATGCTAAAATCCTGAAACCATATAATATATTTAATTATATTTACAAAATATAATAGTTTTATGTAAGCACATATTTATTTAATGATTTGAAGGAAAATTCTAAGCTCCCCAGCATTTACAGTTAATGAGTTTCACTGGACAAACCTGGTCAGTTTGGGGAGTCAAAAATATTTTTGGGAATCTTTGGTACAGCATCCACTGATGGAATCACTGGAATTTTCAGATTCAAGCAATTAAATTAAATAATGTTTCTGTAATGAAACCGTGTTTCTTCATCTGATGCAAAAGTAAAGATTACTCAGTTTAAAAAAAATGTATACATGTTGGCTCACTTGGGAGCTTTATATATATATATATATATATATATATATATATATATATATATATATATATATATATATATGGGTCTACTTCTATTCTATGAAAACACATTTTTTTGAGGAGCAGAAGTACTAACCCATTTTAGCGAAAGTGCACTTAACTGAAAGTGCACTTTCACAAACACCGGTTCACTGAACTGGAAATAAAAAACAAAAAAACACTACAAACACTCTTTTGCAAGGGGTACAGTGTGGATAAGGAAATATACCTAAATCCCCACTGTAGTGGGATCTCTGAGTTCGTATACATAATTAGTGGGGGTATGGGGGTACAGGGGGGCTTGCCCCCCCTGCAAAAGCGTGCTTGCAGTGTTTTTTGTTTTTTATTTCCAGTTTGGTGAACTGGTGTTCATGAAAGTGCACTTTCAGTTAAGTGCACTTTCGCTGAAATGGGTTTGTACTTCTGCTCTTCGAAAAAAACGTGTTTCAGTAGAATATAAGTAGACCTACATTTATATATATATATATATATATATATATATATATATATATATATATATATATACCCCTACATCACAAGATGGGTTGCCAACTGGCTCACGGACAGAACCCACATGGTGAGAGTTGCGGGAGCTAGGTCCGACTCTAAACCAGTTACAAGTAGCGTTCCCCAGGGCTCAGTCCTAGGACCCCTCCTGGTCAGCATATACTTCTCAGAGGTACAGGCAAGCACAGGAGGACTATGGCTGAGCAAGCTCACAGACGACTGCAAACTAGGGGCTATAACTGACTCTCTGGCTGACACAGACATCCTCCAAAAGGGTCTCACTGAGACAGATACCTGGTGTCAAAATCATGGGCTCAAGCTACATGCCAAAATGTGCATAGTCATCCCCTTTGGAAAAAACAAAGTACCCGCAAACTACCACATAGGTGGTAGTCCCCTAAATATGGAAGACGTAATAAGGGATCTGGGGACCCAAGTATATAGTAATCTCTCCTTTGATAATCACATTGCCAAAGTGGTTAGAAAATCTTTCTATGTGGCCCACCTAATCATAAATGGGTTCGCATCCAGCTCAAAAGAGGTCATTGTGCCCCTCTACTCATCACTCATCAGACCCATCACAGAGTACAACGCCTCATTTGGGATGTACCATACAAGACACCTGCAACAGCTGGAAAGACCACAGAAGGTCCTCACCAAGAGGATCACTGGCCTCAAACAGATGCCCTATGCAGCTCGACTGAAGAAACTCCAGCTGTACTCGGTTGCATACCGCCTACTCAGAGGTGATCTCTGCCTGACATACAAGGCCATGTCCAACCCAGAATTGATGGACATGCTCCACCTAAAGAAAATCATATCCCCTTGAGCCACATGCTCTAGGGATCTAAACCTCACCACAACAATAAATAGGACGTGCTGGAGAGATAGATTCCTGTCCCAGAGACTTCCCATGCTTTGAAACAAGATTCCAATCTACATTAGGCAGAGCTCCTCACTAACACTCTTCAAGAGAAAGCTTGACGAGTGGATGGGAAACAGAAAGTTTACCCTGGGGATCATTTCAGTGGCTATGCTGGACAGAGGCACAGGGAGCTAATCTAAGGGGGCGACGAAAGCCAACACATTCTGGCTAGGCTTATAAATGCCTTCGGGCAGATAGCCTAGTACCTACCTATGAACCTATGTGTGTGTGTATATATATATATATATATATATATATATATATATATATAAATATTATATATATATATATATATATATATATATATATATATATATATCAGTCTCAGATAAAAAAGTATAGTTGCATAAGAAGCAGATGTTCATATTATCACTGCTGCAGTAATCTTATCTATTTGGTTTGTATCCTGCTAAGGATGTAACAGCCACCCAGCTTCCAAAACTTCAGGGTGCCTTCCATGTGCCCAAACTGTCAGACAGCTTAAACTGAGCTGACTAAAAGACATGTTTGGGTGCAAAGCCCTTCAGAGCTTTCCTGCCAACAGAGAGAGGGAGGCTGAGCTCTGAAAGGACAAAGCTAGGAACAACAAAAAATAAATGTTCACACCCTCTCATAAAAATCACACCAAAAAAAAACAAGGGGGTGGAGGGAGGAAGTGGCTACTGCAGCAGTTATCATTCAAACATTTACTGTTATGGTAAGTTTACTTACACAACTGTACTATGTTCATCATATCAATCACTGCTGCAGTAGCCTTAGCTATATGAGTAGATTACCATAGTTAACTATATTTGGGAGGTGGAAGGAGAAGACTCGAGGAGCCCTTGAAGAATGGTCCTTGGAAAGCCTGATCTGGATCTAGAGAAGGAATGAATATTGTAATGCTTTGTAAAAGTATGTGCAGAGGACCAAGTAGCAGCTTCTAGAACACTTCTAGAATCCATCTCTTTCCAAAAAGCCATAGATGAAGCCAAGGCCCTGGTAGAATGGGCCTTTACTCTGACTGGAATAGTTTTGTTATGGTGACCTTCACAAGAAATGAAAAACTGATCCAAAGATCTGAAAGATTTAATTCTGTCAAGACAGCACCTGAGTTGAATGCGGACATTCAAGATATAGAGTCTTCTTTCTCCCTGATTTATAGGTTTAGGAAAGAAAATGTATTGCTGGAAAGTTTGGCTTAAAGTAAACTTGGATACTACTTTAGGTATAAAAGAAGGATTAGATCTCAAAAAAAAAAAAAACATGCCCCTATGGAAAATGAGACATTGCTGACTCACCTTAACAGCTTGCAACTCATATGCTCTTCTTGTAGAGGTCAGAGCAATCAGTAAAACTGTTTCCATGTTAAGAAAATCAAGTCAGCCAGGTTACATGGCTCAAATAGAGTAAGTGTTAGCTTCTGTAGCACAAAATTAAGATCCCAAGCAGGGGCTATCAGCTCTCTTGGAGACATTTTATGCAAAATCCCTTTTAAAAACATTTTGACTGGAGACTGCATTGAAAGAGGATGATCAATGGGCAGGCCTGCTGAAATGGCCAATAAATTATGCTGATATATGGACAAAAACTCCATAGGATAGTAGCTTACACAAATATTGAAAAAACAGAGAGGATATCTAGACTTGAATGTGTGCGGATTATGTTGCTGGCACCAACTCGTAAACCTTTTCCTTCTGCTAATATATTATTTTCTAGTAGTAGCAGGCTTTCTTGCTTGCATTAGTATTTGCTGCCCATCCTCAGTAAACAGGTGCTTAAATGGTTCAGAGAGTGGAGTATACTGACTAGGGCAAACATCTCTTTAATATTTATGTGCATGTATCGGTCCTTGGTATCCCACACCCCCTGCACTTTTATCCCTCCTGAAACTGCTCCCCAAGCAAAACCCAAGGTGTCTGTGGTTACTGGTAGATTGCTTTGGAGCAGGAAGGGAGAAGGAAAGACCAGGATTTAAGGATATCTGTTGTCTCCACCAAGTGATTTTTCTTTTGATAAGTCCCAGTACTGGAATTTGTAAAGATAAAGGGTGTTGATGCTGGGACCAAAGAGATTTCAGATACCACTGTATCTTTTCTCATATAGAATCTTTTTAGGGGTATTATGAGAATCACAGATGTCATGAGACCCAAAAATCTTGAGGTATTCCCTTGCAGTGACCAATGTCTGAGAAGAAAACCTTAGAAACAGATGTAGATATGGATCTATTTTTTTTCCTGTGGAAGAAAAGCTCTTTGAACTGAGGTTTCTTGTTTACATCCTAGGACCACAATCCTGTGTGAAAGAGTCAAGAATGACTTTAGAACGTTCTCTTGGATTCCCAGATTGTGTAAGAGATCTCTAACCCAAGAGAGAGATGCTTGGCACTTTGAAAAAGACTCTGCAAAGATAAGCAAGTTGTCTAAATATGGAAAAGATGTGGATACCCTGTAACCTGTAATTAGCTGCAACTGCAACGGGACTCTTTGTGAACACTCTTGGTGCAGTGGATTGACCAAAGAATAAGATAGGTAATGTGATCCACACAAACAAAACCTTAAGAAATGTCTGAAGTCTGGATGAATAGGGATGCCAAGATAATAGTTTAAGTCTAGTTTTACCAGGAAACTTGAAAGAGGAAGAAGAGGTAACAGGTTGCGAAGTGACACCACTTTGAATTTGGGCCCTATCACAAATGGGTTTAGGAAAGATAGATTCGGAACTGATCTCCAAGCATTTTCTTTCTTTGGCACTAAGAATGCCTTAGAATAAAAATCCTTCCCCACCTGGAAAGGAGGAACTGGTTCTATCATTCCTTGGAACAGTATGTGATGAAGAACCAGTGGAAACAAAATATTCTGATCTGGTGGGTGAGAAATGCCCCCTGGGAAGGAAGAATTTCCTCTGACTGTCATCTGTAACATTGATGAATGATTTTCTGAATCCATTTGTCTGAAACTATCTGTCGCTAAACAGAAAATGGAGATTCAGACTTTCTGGAAGAAAAAAGGGGACAGGGTGGGAGGGGTTCAAAAGGCTTCTTGAATAGTCATTCAGACTTATTGGACTGTCCTTGGTTTGGGAGTTTTGAGACTTCTTTTTGCAACCCCCTTGCCATTTCTTCTTAAACATCTGTTTGCCTGTATTCTGCTGAGACTGTTTATTCTGTTTTTTGCCAAAATTGGATGAGGAGATAGAAAATACCTTGGAAAATTTGGAAAAGAAGGCTGAAAGTTTTTATATTCCCTGGATCAGTTTTCTTTTATTGCACTTTTCATCACTTCTGCAAAGAAGGGTCAAATACTAAATCTCTATCCAAGGGTGAGTTTAAAATCTCATTTTAACATAATCTGGGAGGTTTTTGAATATAGCTATGCAAATCTCCTCAAAACACTACCAGTGGCCATAGCTCTGGGAGAAGTAGCAACAGAGTCACATGTACACTGTAAACAATGAGTAGTTAGTAACCTGTTGAATACAAGAAAATAAGTTATCTAATGCAGATTTTCTTCACAAGAAGAAAGTGCAGATAAACATTTCTCACACTTTCACAGTTAGTCAGAACAAACATTAACACATGAGCCTGACATGCAGAATTCTGAAAATCAAAGTTGTAGAAGGATACACTTTTTCCCATGTCTATCAATAATAATTACGCTACCTACTTCCCATTTTTTTCAAAAACATTTTTATTTTGTTTTCATTATAAATATATACAAATGTACATATAACAAATACAATAAAACAGTAACACAACTATTTACAATATTTACATTCATCCATGATAAACAATCATTTTATCCATGAGAAGTTATCAGTATTTGTTCAAAAGGTTTTCCAATTTTGCCATGCTATTTTTGTGAGTAATGTTATGAGCTCTATAACAAATGGTTTGCAGTTCTTTTTTTACAAACAACTTTTGCTAAATAATAAAATCTTTATACATCAAATCTTGCGTACTTTTCCAGTTCATAGTAATAACTTTTCTGGCAATTGCAAGAATTAACCAGAGTATCTGAATCTGAGATTTCGGTATTAAATTAGGTATAGGAACATTGAATAGGATTAGTGAGTCAGAAATATGACCGTTATCAGGCCATAAAGCAGTTACAACATATCTGAAGTCTTTCCAGTATTGAACAACATTCAATGAACATGTGAACCCAGTTGGCCTATAGTAATTCATCACATTTCCAACATTTACTTTCACTGTTTTTGAGTATAAAATTAATTTTATGTGGAGTATAGAACCTCCTATTCATAAATTTCCATGTATACAATCTCCAATATAATGAAGACGTGGTACCATACTTAGAATTCAATAACATTTTATTTTGGATTTATTAGATATTTGTTCTCCATTAATCTTTACATAGTAATTCCAAAAATCTGAGTCAAACTTTAGAGTGTCTTCTCTTAGTATCTTATAGATAGGTGAGATACTTAATTTCTGATTATCTGTCTTTTCAAGTCACCTAATAAAAAGCTGACTCAAACTAGGTATAGACTCAGTCTCTAGGTTGATTGATACTCTCATTTTGTTTTCTATAAACTGCCGTAATGAGTGTATAAATAACCAACTGACTTGACTATTATCAAAACTACATAAAAGTGAGTTTAATGGTTTAATACTCTTATTTTCAATAAACTGATGCCAGAATATCAAGTTATTTTCCTTTAATTTTGGCATTGCATTGATGTTGAAAGAATCTAGGCAATCAGGGAGTATGCTATAAGGAATATAAGAAACAGAAATTGTTTAATGATATAATTACAATCAATTATATTTTTAAAGTTATTAAATATTTGATTAATGCCATAAGAAAAATGATCAAACTTTTTATTAAATAAACAAAATTCATGTAAAAGCCAATGAACTCTACTTATTCCATTTTGTTCCTTAAATTGATTTTCTATATTTCTGACATCAGTTATATGAATCTCATGTATTGTTTTCCAGCCAGATATATAGGTAGGTGTGACTTCAGTGTAATATTACATTAATTATAACTGATTTGGAAAAAAGATCTACGCTAGGGAATGCTATCCCATTACTGTTCCAAGCTCCAATGTGCCATTTATATGCAATCCTAGGTTTTAAGGGGAACCATGAAAAATGAAGTAGCATGGAATCTAGTTTTTTAAATAAGTTTTTGGGAGGTGGTAGTATTAATGACTGTATATACATTTTTCATTTTAATTAAAGAGAGCCTATTCTCCATTATGAAGAACATTTTATTCCATATTTTGATTAGTTCACTAAAGGTGGTTATTAAATTATTGTAGTTTAGTTTAACAGACTCTTTTCATGTACTCTTTATACTAACAGCCAGATATTCTAATACATCATTCTCCCAATTAGGCTATTCTCTCTTAGGGTTTTTGTTGATCTTTTTGTTAATTAGTAATGTTTTTGATTTATTATGATTAAATTTAGGCCATGAAATTCATTCGGACTTGCTTAAGTTATTTATAACATCATGCAAAGAACCATCAATATCACCTAATGTTAACAACATATCATCAGCAAATACTTGTATCTTAGGACAATAGTCCTTATTACTTTGAAAGCCTTTTATATTTTGCTTGTTTCTGATATATGTAGCAAAAGGTTCCAGTGAAAGAGCAAACAATAATGGTGACAAAGGACAACCTTGTCTGGTTCCCTTGAGGATTTCTAGTGGTGAGGTTAGACATGATCCAATTTTCACATAAGCTTGTGCCCCACTATAAATTTTCAGTAATAAGTTGACAAAATCTGAGGAGAATTCAAAACTAATCAGAATTCTTTGTAGATAAACCAACTAATAGAATCAAAATTCTTTCCTATGTCTAGGCTGATAATAGTTGTTTTTTGTGTTTGCATGCTATGTCTATTAATGATAGTAATTTAATAATGTTATCTTGCACGTTTCTATGAAGAATGAACCCATCTGATCATTATGTATTAGATTAGGTAATATTTTCTTTATCCTATTAGCTAATATTGTCATGAAAATGTTATAATCAGTGTTTAGTAACAAAACTGTCCTATATGAATCACAAGATTTGGTGTCCTTACCTTGTTTTAATATGGGGGAGATAATTGAGTATTTCCACAATGGGGGTGTTATACATTTTTGCTTAACCATAGTAAAGGCACTCACCATTTTCTTTATTATATATATTGAGGAAGAATCTTATATAGTTCAGGAATTATTCCATCCCGTCCTGGAGCTTTATTATGTTTTAATTTTTTTATTTGCTCTTTCACTTCTGCTAGTGTTATTTGTTTATTTAATATATTATTTTGTTGCATTAACACCTTAGTAGTTATATTTTTCTTGAGTAAAAGTATTTATTACATTATCTGTCTCCAAAAGTGGTGTGTTATTATTTATATCTTTATAGTAGTTTTTGAACACTTCTAATATGCCCATTAAGTTAGATGTACTCTTAATTGAACCATCACTTTTATATTTAATCTCATTAATAAGATTTTGATTGTTTATTTTTTTGTATCTTACCGCTATTTTATGTAGATATTTGGGATTTACAGCATAAGATTGTAATTTCAATTTTTCCAAGTTTATGGCTACCTTATGAGTCAGAACTTATAAGGATTTTTGATTTAACTTAGTAATTTTGTTATGTGCTACTTTATTTGGTTTTGCATCCATTTTTATCCTAGCTATGTTTTTTTGTAAGTCTGAAAGTTCTTTGTCCCACTCTCTCCTTTTTTAAGGTACCAATATTTTAGTCTACCATATATATAAACTTTAAAGGTGTCCCATAGTTTAGTATCAGTCGCTTCACCATTATCATTTGTTTCCATAAACGTCTATTTCTTTCATTATCCAGTTCCTAAAGTCATTTAACTTAGTTATGTAAGAAGGAATTCTTTGTAGAAATCTTACATAATCTGTATGTGTAGTTAATGTAAAGTTTAAAGCATTATGGTCCGAAAGTGGACAAGTCATTATAGATATGTCACTTATTTAAGAGTACATATTATTTGATACAAAGACCTTATCAATGTTTGTGTACCAAACTGATATGACTAGTGAGTATAGAATAAGGAATAATGTTCTCTTAGACCATGTATATCTTTAAGGTTCTTCTGGTTTGTAAAGTCATTTAATTTCTTTGCTTGAGATGTTAGTTTTATTTTACCATTTTTAGAAGTATCATTGCCTGATAATAGGCAGTTAAAATCACTTGCTGCTATAATGTCCCATTTTGCATTTAAAGTAATCAGGTCCAGATATTTGTCAACATATTTGGTACTCAGTCCTGGTAGCCAGTATGTATTAATCAAAGTATACTTCCTATTGATTTCCAAAATAACCATGCTTAGCATCCCATCTTTATCTGAAATTGTGTCTATAATTCTTGGCATAGTATAAGTATTTTTCCATAGAATAAGAGTGCCCCTTTTCTTAGTCTTAAAACATGAATCAGCCAGAATGGTATAGCCATTGAATGAGTATTTTTGTAGATCTTTTTCAATAGATGGGTTTCCAGTAAAATGATGATCTAGGCTTTATGCATTTTGATATAGCAAACCAGCTCTTTTGACATTATTGTTCAAACCATTAATATTTAATGATAAACATTTATAAGCCATTGTTATAATGTGAATGTTATTACTAACTGAAAGACCTTTCTTCCGTGTTGACTTGAAATCTACTGAAAACTTACTTATCATGGATGCATAACATGTATTAACCCTTACTTCAAAAATCCAAAATTATTTACAAACACATACATGAAACATAAAGTTTCTGGTTTAGTTAAAAACTTAACTAAACCATCCATCCACCACCTCTCCAATACCAAACAACACAAATTATCCATCTCTGCTTAGAATATAGTATAAAAACAAAACAGAAAAGCATTATGAAAGCAACTAAAGAAATCTGAATCCATAAAATATACATTAGAATGAGAGTGTTCAATATATCTGAAGCTATATGAATATGTCACATATGATAATAGCACCTCTAATATGTAGGTATGTCAGAAATACACATCAGATCAAAGTATGTATAAACTTTAGAAGCTGAATGTTGAGAAGCTTGCCATTATTTCCAAGACTTTTCAAGAAACATCAGATAATGTAATAATTTTGTCAGTCATCTATCTATTTTCATGCAAGCATCTGTTGAATATATATATATATATATATATATATATATAGCATTTATTACAACACAACTATTATATTTTGCAATTATACACATATTACACATATGTATTAACAATATCTATGTTAATGTCTTTTACCAGGAAGGGGGGGCAGAGAGAGAGAGATAGATAGAGAGAGAGAGAGAGAGAGAGAGAGAGAGAGAAAGAAAAGGGGCCTCACAGCCCTCTGTTTAGTTACTAAAGGTTTAGTTATATAACATAAGTCTGATGTTAATACGCATAATGAGTTTTCTAATGCAGCTCCTAGTTCACTTTATGTCATTTAGTTACTAATAGTGTCATTAGGGTGGCCACGGTGGTGCAGTGGTTAGCATTGCCGCCTCACAGCAAGAGGTTCTCCGGTTCGATCCTCGGCTGGGGTGCCTTCTGTGCGGAGTCTGCATGTCCTCCCGGTGGTCGCGTGGGTTTCCTCCGGGTGCTCCGGTTTCCTCCCACATCCCAAAGACATGCTGCAGGTGGATTGGACACTCTAAATTGGCCCTAGGTGTGCATGTGAGTGTGCCTTCTGTGGAAGGTTGGGCGCCGGGCTGGCAACTCGACACCGTAAAACTCCACTGCCATTCAATGTGCGGACAAGGTGATCCGCTGTGGTGACCCCTAACCGGGAAAAGCCGAAGAAGAAGAAGAAGTTACTAATAGTGTCATTGAATCTGCAGAATGTATGCATCTATAAGAGAACATAGGCATTTTCAAAGGAGTTAAACACTTTTATCAGAACTAATTATTTACCATTTAAAGTATCTAGTGAAGGATAATAGAATTTCGGGGGTTCAAAAGGTCAAATGATGTCATCACTGTTGTTTTCTCAAGCTGCAGCTTCATAAACTTGTTAAAAAGTATCTAAATAGACTCATGCACAGCAGAAGCTGTCTCTAGTGAAGAAAAAAAGCATTTTCAGCAGGAAATTCAGATCTTAAAGCTTTTAGAGTTTACAGAAAGCAAAAAAAAAAATTCAAGCTGCCTTGTCAGTGCATGTCATGAATCTCCACAATGACATCAGTCACACAGACTACCAGTTTCCTCACAAAACATCAACATCATGAAAAAATTAACCCTTTCATATAAAAAACACTGATTTAGAAGTAACCACAGCTGCCTCAAATCAGAAATCATATTATAAGATTTTAATCATTTACCCACCAGTTAACCTGGCCAGAGAGAGATAAAAAAAAGGAACCTATATTTAGCTATCTATAAAACACCATTAATGTACTGTATTAATGTTTAAATGTATCTAAACAAAGAGTCTAAAACATCTAGTTAGAAGCACTAATCAGAAACACCTTGTTACCCCACAACTGACCCACTAGAATAAATGCATTTCGGTATTAAGTCAAATTATACTATTACTGAAGAATTAGAAGACATATATCATTTGTAGTTATTTAAAAGGGAAAAGTATATAAAGTACTTATAATGGGGAAAAGAGAGAAAAGGAAAATTGGTAACAAAAAAGAATAGGAAGAAAGAAGAGAGAGAGAATGTTATTTAAATACTTAGTACTACATGTAATTAGAAGAAGTAGATATAGAAAGGAAAAGAGAAAGTTAATAATAAAAATGATTCACATTACCTTACAGCATAGAGACTTTCCAGAATCAAATATATTATGACTCATAAAACAAAGCATTTAAAATTAGAAGGAATTTATTCACTTGTCCTTTACTTTCTTAGTTTTGTTTGCTCCTTTCTTCACAGACCATACATTTTTTGTAGCCTGTCTCTTCAAACTCTGGGATGACCATTCCATTACTTCTATGCCCAACAGTATTTTATTCTTTTGGATAAATTCTACTGCTTCTTGTAGGGAATCAAAGACCTTCACTCCTCCTGGGAAGATGATTTTTATTTTTGCAGGAAAAATAATTTGAGCTTTAATATTGGCTTTTTTCAAGGGCTTAATTAGAGGAACAAACTCCTTTCTTCTGGATATGACTGTAGAGGTGTAGTCATTGTCAAAATGAATAACTTTTTTACCCATCTTGATAGGGGAATTAGTCCAAGCTGATTTCAGCACTAAGTGCTGGAGGGATAGATTCCTGTCCCAGAGACGTCCCATACTCTGGAACAAATTACCTATCTATATCAAACAAAGCTCCTCATTAGCACTATTCAAGAAAAATCTTGATGACTGGATGGGAGATAGGAAATTCATCCCGGGGATCACTTCTGTGGCTCTGCTTGACAGGGGCACAGGAAAATAATTTTCTTGGGTGGCAAAAGCCATGGTACTATTTGGCTAGGCATATATAGGCCTTAGGGCCAATAGCCTAGTGCCTACCTATGAACCTAAGTCCTTGTCTTGCAAGGAAAGAAATCTAACTATTATAGATCTGCGGTTAGATGAACTCAGGAAGCTGGATTTGCCAGGGACCGATGAACCTTCTCAATTCCAAAAGAGAATGATTTAAGCATGTTTAGTGCTGATGAAAAACACTTATTGAGGAATTGAATCATGTTAGCACCCTCTTCTTTCTCATTGAGAAATTGAATCATGTTAGCACCCTCTTCTTTCTCATTGAGAAATTGAATCATGTTAGCACCCTCTTCTTTCTCAGGAATTCCATATATTCTTATGTTATTCTTCCTTGATCTACTTTCAAGGTCTTCCCGTTTCTCAATCAGCCTGGTGTTTTGTTTCAGAAGAAATTCATTATGATGTTCATTTTCTGTCACTCTAGTATCTAGGTCAGTTACTGTATTCTCTAAGGCAAGAATCTGTTCAGATTGTTTTTTTTACTATTCCTTTTAGAAGTTCCAGGTGTTTATTGCATTCTTGTTTACTGCATTCTTGTTTGATAATATCCATTTTGTTTTTGAATGTGTCCATTTTAGTGACAGTTCTTGGATGTTTGTTATTATAAGATGTAGTTCTTTCTTCACTGCACTCTCCTGGTGTGGGTTCTTCACGTTGCTCATGTTTTTAGTGACAGTTCTTGGATGTTTGTTATTATAAGATGTAGTTCTTTCTTCACTGCACTCTCCTGGTGTGGGTTCTTCACGTTGCTCATGTTTTTAGTGACAGTTCTTGGATGTTTGTTATTATAAGATGTAGTTCTTTCTTCACTGCACTCTCCTGGTGTGGGTTCTTCACGTTACTCATGTTTTTAGTGACAGTTCTTGGATGTTTGTTACTATAAGATGTAGTTCTTTCTTCACTGCACTCTCCTGGTGTGGGTTCTTCACGTTGCTCATGTTTTTAGTGACAGTTCTTGGATGTTTGTTATTATAAGATGTAGTTCTTTCTTCACTGCACTCTCCTGGTGTGGGTTCTTCACATTGCTCATGTTTTTAGTGACAGTTCTTGGATGTCTGTTATTATAAGATGCAGTTCTTTCTTCACTGCACTCTCCTGGTGTGGGTTCTTCACGTTGCTCATGTTTTTAGTGACAGTTCTTGGATGTTTGTTATTATAAGATGTAGTTCTTTCTTCACTGCACTCTCCTGGTGTGGGTTCTTCACGTTGCTCATGCTTTAGTGACAGTTCTTGGATGTTTGTTATTATAAGATGTAGTTCTTTCTTCACTGCACTCTCCTGGTGTGGGTTCTTCACGTTGCTCATGTTTTTAGTGACAGTTCTTGGATGTTTGTTATTATAAGATGTAGTTCTTTCTTCACTGCACTCTCCTGGTGTGGGTTCTTCACGTTGCTCATGTTTTTAGTGACAGTTCTTGGATGTTTGTTATTATAAGATGTAGTTCTTTCTTCACTGCACTCTCCTGGTGTGGGTTCTTCACGTTGCTCATGTTTTTAGTGACAGTTCTTGGATGTTTGTTATTATAAGATGTAGTTCTTTCTTCACTGCACTCTCCTGGTGTGGGTTCTTCACGTTGCTCATGTTTTTAGTGACAGTTCTTGGATGTTTGTTATTATAAGGTGTAGTTCTTTCTTCACTGCACTCTCCTGGTGTGGGTTCTTTGAGTTGCTCATGTTGAGATCTCCAGTAGAAAACTTCCTGACAGGAATAATTAAAAAATTCTCTTGACTATGTATTAATTTTTAGAAAATAATAAAAAGTCTATGTTAATCTAAATTTTGGTATACTTTTAGTTAGATTTTTCTAAAAATTAAAGTATATTTCCTGTCAGGATATTAAAATCTAAGCAGAGCTATGGATTTCTGCTGCTAACAGACTGGTATCTTGGCCATGCTCATTCTACTGCCCATTTGTTGAGCTACTAAGAATTATTTCAAAAGCCTCAGCCACTCTCTGCTGCAACACATATGTCAGTGGTCCCAAATTTCTACTTGGTCTTTATCTCCCAGGATTATACAATTTCCTTTGAAATATACATTGAGAGTTTGCAAAGCTACACCACCATGCCAGCCCACAAGACATAAGTCTTTGCAATGACTCACAAGTTCAGGGAATCAGCAATGTAAAAATTATTTAATAAGCTGGAACTGCCTAACACTGGAATTCACTTCTATAGAAATAGACTTGTGATATGAAACTTAAAAATAACAACAAAAAGTACTATAACAACTCATCATGTAACATTTTATACTGACATAAAGCTATTTTTGTCAAAAATGCAGACATTTTCTCAATATTTACTGCAGCAGTTATGTAAAAAACAAAGAGTGTTTATCATTACATTAGCATATAAAATGACTTAATAATGCAATGGTGCTTTTTAATTATCACACACTGCGATGAATCTAACTTAATAACTCATCTTGATATGCAACATTCCCTTTTTGCTTCTGGACTACAAAAGGTCATATAATAGCAGTGAAATGCTTATCCTTCTACCTGAATTGCAATTAATTTCCAACATCTTCATACTCAAAAAGGAATTTTGTAAATAAATAGCACTTACTGAAAGTGGAAGAATTACTGAATACAAACACAATACATCCAGATGTGCCCTTACTTGATGAAGGGAACAAAATAACACTTGGAGACATTTTATAAGAAACCTACAGTTTACTAATAAGATGGTTGCTAACTGTTGTTTTTAACTTTTGGGTTCATTCATTCAGTTCTCAGATACCTGCTTGAACATATTCAGGGTCATACTGTAGCCTGGGGTGGGTTTGGCATAATGGTTAAAGTCTTTGCCTTATAGACACAAAGTACATAGTCTGATTCTAATTACAGGTTATTGGCTAGGCTTAAAATGGCCCTTCAGGGCAGTTAGCCTAGTAGGAACTTATGAACCTATAAGCCTATTACAGAATTCAAAGGTTTTAAATCAGAGGAATATTCCTGCACAGGATGCCAGTATATCACAAGATGCACACACTTATGCACCACACACAGCAATGGGCAGTTTGAAGGATCATCAATTTACCTACAGCAAGACTTTGGGGATTAAAGAAAAAAAAAAACACAAACAAAATACCTAGTCAAAACTTACATGCACAAAGGAAAGGTGTGCAGACTGTGTAATGAAAATCTCCCAGTCAGAAAATGAACTGGAGAATTAAAATACCGCAAAGCAGCAGTTCTAATGGTTTATTACTCTGACATCTACTACTAGATTTATATTCTCTGTATTCACAGACACCTCTAAAGTAAGATTTGGAATGATTTCTCAAACTAGATTTGTTTGTTTGTGTCTTTCGGCTTTTCCCGGTGAAACTAGGTATAATGCAGTTATTAAAAAAAAAATCCTTGTTAATTTTGTAACTTGGATTCAGAGTCTCTATATTTGCAGACATGTGAGACATCTGACTTTGTCTGATAAAACACCACTGCAACATGATCTTAGGATCACAAGAGATTTCTAGGCTATCAACCAGGAGGCATAGCCATTTCATCCCAATGTAATACCATAGAAATACTAGTCAATACCCAAGATTGCATGTAGTGATAACTGCCCATGTCCAGGATTGTGGGCTCTATCCCCAGTAAGAATTTATGGTGCTGCATCCACTCATCCAGGTTCCTCTTGAATAGTGTCATAGAGATGCTCTGTTTCACGTGAATTGGCAGCCTGTTCCAAAAACACGGCAGTCACTGGGAGATACATCTGTCCCTCCAGCATGTCTGAATTAAGTCTCAGGCCATATTTAGGTCCCTGGAATGGGTAGCCCTAGTCTTGTTTGATTTACGGATATGCAGCAAGTTCATTAGGTTTAGGTCTTGGATTACACTGTACGCCAAGCATATATCTCCCCTAAGAAATCTATATGATACAGAGTATAGTGACAGGGACTTTAGTCAGTCTGTGTAAGGCATGTGCTGGAGCCCCTTGATCTTCTTTGTTAGAAACCTCTGTGGTCTCTCTAATTGCTGCAAGTGCATAGTACAGTACATGCCACATGGGGCATTATACTCAGTTATGAGCCAGATAAGTGCAGAGTACAGGGGGACTATAACTTCTTTTGCTCTTGAGACAATGCCTTTACTAATCATGTGTGCTATGTAGAAAGCTTTCCTTACTACATTAGACACATTGTGGTCGAAGTTAAGGTCACAGAAAACTTGTGATCCCAGGTCGCTTACCACTTCTTGGGTACTTAGGGTATTGTTGTTGATTTGATAGAATAAGGGGATATTGTGCCGAAAGGAATAATGATGCATTTCTTTGCATTTGGTTTGAGACTGTGACTAATACACCAGTTGTGGTCTGTGTGAGACCATACTGGACTATACTGACATAATTTGGGGATTCAATGATTGCACCTAGTTTGCAGTTGTCTGCAGACTTGGTCTGCCACAACCCCTTAGTTTTGACCTGAATGTCTGAGAAGTATATACCAAACAGTATGGGGCTCAGCACTGACCCCTTTGGCACCTCACTGGTAACAGGACTGCTGTTTGATGTGGAGTCACTCCTTTGATAGTGTGTGTGTCTGGTTTGTTACTCAGTTGACAGCCCATCTTACAACAAAGAGGTTTGCATTCAGTTTGGTATGTTTATTGGTAATAACCGAATGTGGGATTATGTCAAAAGCCTTTGCCAGGTCGAGGTATGCTGTGTGCCAGATTTGCCCAAGTCAGTGGCCTTGGTCACATTTTCAAAGCAAGCCACCAGATTTAACAGGCAAGATCTGACCTTCACAAATTCAAATTGGGAAGGATCCAGGGTTTGAAGGTCACCTATGTCTTTATTTAGGAGGTCCATAATGATATGTTTCATGGCCTTACAGATGAGGCTAGTCAGGCTTATAGGTTCTATAATTCCCTGGGTCTGTTGCTAGTCCACCTTTGTGGAGGGGAATAACTGTTGCTGT
This sequence comes from Protopterus annectens, assembly GCF_019279795.1. Taxonomy (NCBI): domain Eukaryota; kingdom Metazoa; phylum Chordata; order Ceratodontiformes; family Protopteridae; genus Protopterus; species Protopterus annectens. Next base: position 1,245,303,407 of record NC_056739.1, read on the forward strand.
TATCGATTTCACATGAACAAAGCCTGTGGTTAGGCTATGACTAAAAAAGGGTACTCAGTCGTGATTCTAGTTCATGTTTTAGCCTGTTTAGAAGACAGCATGGGATGTCATCGGGTACCATAGAGGCTGTCTTTTTTGCCTTGAACAAGGCTCTGAGGACTTGCTCTTCAGATATGTAGGGTGGGGAGGGAGTTTGAGGGAAGGTTTGTTGTAAGTTAGAGGGGAATAAGGGAGTGAAATTTTCACCAAATCTATCTGCTAGCAGGTTTTCTATCTCTGTGGTGTCTGTCAGTGTGTGGGATACCATTGACTACTAGTTCTGCACATGCTTGGGTCCCACCCTTTAGGTTATGCACGTAACTGTAAAAGGCCTTGTGGTTATCCTTGGCTGAACTTGCTAAGTTTGTCTCAAAGGAGCCCTTGGAGGTTTTGACAAGTTATCTTATTTGCCTGTATGCACAAGCCAGTGCATTTCTTTGTGCCGGTTCCAATCCCGGATAAATGGGGAGGGTTGCGTCAGGCATAAAACTTCACCAAATCATTTCATGCGGTCACCAGTAGATATTTCCATACTGGATCAGTCGAGGCCTGGGTTAACAATGACCTCCACCAGTACTGTTAGCCAACAGGGTGCTGGCAGAAATTGGGCTACTGTTGGCCGAAGGAGGAGAAGAGGCAGAAGGCATGGCCGAAGGCAGGAAGAGAGGAGAAAGGCTAGGACTGTGGTAGTGAGGGTCGGAACTTTGAATGTTGGCAGTATGACTGGTATAGGGAGAGAGCTAGCTGATATGATGGACAGAAGGAAGGTTGGTATATTGTGTGTGCAAGAGACCAGATGGAAGGGGAGTAAGGCTAGGTGTATCGGAGGTGGGTTCAAATTGTTTTATCATGGTGTGGATGGGAGGAGAAATGGAGTAGGAGTTATTCTGAAGGAACAGTATGCTAAGAGTGTTTTGGAGGTGAAAAGAGTGTCGGATAGAGTGATGTTTATGAAGCTAGAAATTGATGGTGTAATGATGAATTTTGTTAGTGCATATGCTCCAGAAGTTGGGTGTGCAATGGATGAGAAAGAAAAATTTTGGAGTGAACTGGATGAATTGGTGATGACTGTACCCAAGTGTGAGACAGTGGTGATTGGAGCAGATTTCAATGGGCATATTGGTGAAGTGAACAGAGGGGATGAGGAAGTGATGGGTAGGTATGGTGTTAAACAAAGAAATGCAGAAGGTCAGATGATAGTGGATTTTGTGAAAAGAATGGACATGGCTGTGGTGAATACATATTTTAACAAGAGGGAGGAGCACAGGGTGACATACAAGAGTGGAGGAAGATGCACACAGGTGGATTATATCTTATGTAGGAGGGCCAGTCTGAAGGAGATTGGAGACTGTAAAGTAGTGACCGGAGACAGTGTAGTTAGGCAGCATAGGATGGTGGTTTGTAGGATGACGTTGGTGATCAAGAAGAGGAGGAGGAGTGTGAGGGCAGCACCAAGGATCAAATGGTGGAAATTGAAAAAGGGTAATTGTGAGGTGGAGTTCAGGGATGAGTTAAGTCAGGCACTGGGTGGCAGTGAAGAGTTACCAAACAGCTGGGTAACTATAGCAGAGCTAATAAGGGAGACGGCTAGAAAGGTGCTTGGTATCACAACGGGACAGAGAAAGGACGACAAGGAGACATGGTGGTGGAATGAGGAAGTACAGGAGAGTATACAGGCAAAGAGGTTGGCAAAGAAGAAGTGGGATTGTCAGAGAGATGAAGAAAGTAGACAGGAGTATATGTAGATGAGATGCATGGCAAAGAGAGAGGTGGCAAGGGCTAAGGATAAGGCGTATGAAGAGTTGTATGAAAGGCTGGACACTAAGGATGGAGAAAAGGACCTGTACCGATTGGCTAGACAGAGGGACCGAGCTAGGAAAGATGTGCAGCAGGTAAAGGTGATAAAGGATAATGAGGGAAACATACTCACAAGTGAGGAGAGTGTGTTGAGGAGATGGAAAGAGTACTTTGAGGGGTTGATGAATGAAGAGATTGAGAGGGAGAGAAGGCTGGATGATGTAGGGATAGTGAATCATGAAGTATAATGGATTGGCAAGGAGGAAGTAAGGATAGCATTGAAGAGAATGAAGAATGGAAAGGCTGTTGGCCCAGATGACATACCTGTGGAAGCATGGAGGTGTTTAGGTGAAATGGCAGTGGAGTTTTTAACCAAATTGTTTAATGAAATCTTAGAAAGTGAGAGGATGCCTGAGGAATGGAGAAAAAGTGTTTTGGTACCGATTTTTAAGAATAAGGGTGATGTGCAGAGCTGTAGTAACTACAGAGGGATTAAATTGATCAGTCACAGCATGAAGTTATTGGAAAGAGTAGTGGAAGCTTGGTTAAGAAGGGACATGATGATTAGTGATCAGCAGTATGGTTTAATGCCGGGAAAGAGCACTACAGATGCGATGTTTGCTCTGAGAGTGTTGATGGAGTAGTACAGAGAATGTCAGAAGGAGTTGCATTGTGTTTTTGTAGACTTAGAGAAAGCATATGACAGGGTGCCTAGAGAGGAGTTGTGGTATTGTATGAGGAAGTCAGGAGTGTCAGAGAAGTATGTACGAGTGGTACAGGATATCTATGAGGCTAGTGTGACAGCGGTGAGGTCTGCAGTGGGAGTGATGGCTGCGTTTAAGGTGGAGGTGGGGTTACATCAAGGATCAGCTCTGAGCCCTTTCTTATTTGCAATGGTGATGGACAGGTTGACAGACAAGATCAGACAGGAGTCCCCGTGGACTATGATGTTTGCAGATGACATTGTGATCTGTAGTGAGAGTAGGGAACAGGTGGAGGAGACCCTGGGGAGATGGAGATATGCTCTAGAGAGAAGAGAAATAAAGGTCAGCAGGACTAAGACAGAATATATGTGTGTGAATGAGAGGGAGGATATAGGAATGGTGAGGATGCAAGTAGTAGAGGTGGCGAAGGTGGATGAGTTTAAATACTTGGGGTCAATAGTTCAGAGTAACGGTGAGTGTGGAAGAGAGATGAAGAAGAGAGTACAGGCAGGATGAAGTGGGTGGAGAAGAGTGTCAGGAGTGATTTGTGACAGACGAGTACCTGTAAGAGTGAAAGGGAAGGTCTACAAGAGGGTAATGAGACCAGCTATGTTATATGGGTTGGAGACAGTGGCATTGACAAAAAGGCAGGAGTTTGAGCTGGATGTAGCAGAGTTAAAGATGTTAAGATTTGCACTGGGTGTGACGAGGTTGGACAGGATTAGGAATACGTATATTAGAGGGTCAGCCCAGGTTGGAAGGTTTGGAGACAAAGCCAGAGAGGCAAGATTATGTTGGTTTGGACATGTGCTGAGGAGGGATGCTGAGTATATTGGGAAAAAGATGCTAAGGATGAAGCTACCAGGTAACAGGAAAAGAGGAAGGCCTAAGATAAGGTTAATGGATGTGATGGGAGAAGACATGCAGGTGGTTGGTGTGACAGAGCAAGATGCAGAGGACAGGAAGAAATGGAAACAGGTGATCCGCTGTGGCGACCCCTAACGGGAACAGCTGAAAGAAGATGATGATGATCTTATTTGCCTGTTGAGGCTGAGGAGGATGCTTTTCCATTGCTGAGGCCTTACCTTTGTTTTCTTGGATAGCAACTTTTTGCACTTATTGTAAATTTTGTTGATGCCAGATGTCCAACATGGCAGCTTGTTTTTACTTGGGGCTCTGGCTTTTATTCTTTCTGGTATGGCTGGGTTTATACTTACACAAGTGATTGCACAGGGCTTTAGTGTAGGTTTTGGCATAGTTACCACTTTAAGCTTGGGATGGGGCATGGAATGCATTTATACCTTCACCTAGGAGGGTATAGTTTGCCTTGGTGAAGGTTTTTAGTCTGATTTCACCCTTTGTGTGTTCTGGTGTCAGCGCCAGCTCAAAGACGACTGACATATGGTCAGTTTTAACTAATGAGGGTCCGACAGTTATGGCAGTACATGTGTTTGACATGTTGGTGAGGACCAGATCCAGAATGTTTGCTCCCCTTATCGGTGTATGGACAATTTGTTCCGGGGTATTTCCCACTGTAACCTGGACCTGAAGTAACTCCACAGAGTTGTCCAGTCTAACTAGATGTGAGGTGAATTTATCTGTAATATAGATTGAAACACCACCTCCTTTGGTTTTCACACATTCATTTTGAGGTCAAAAGGTGTGGAAGGCATTGTAGCCTTGCAAGGCTGGGGTACCCTCTGAGGCCTTGAGCCAGCTTTCTGTGACTGCACAGAAATCTACATCTTCTAGTGATAGAAGTGCTTCCAGGGAGTGCAGTTTTTGTTTAAGCTCCTAGCATTTAGCAGCATGACCCTTATTTTGTTCTGATTGGTTACTTTCATGATGGTAATGTTGTTTTTGAGACCTTAACTAAAAAAGGAACTTTGGGGAGGAAGAGCCTTTGCCAGCAGCCAAAAGCCTAGAGGTACCAGATGCAAACTGTCTCTGGCAAAGCAGCGAGGTTTGTCGACCATGGCTTCCTAGGCTGACAGGAACTGGATCCTCTTTGAATGACACCAAAAACTGAGCTACTTACTGAAATCAATCATTTTTTCTTTATAGGTGAGGTGAGGGCAGTATGCTGCTTAAGGTTAGGGACATACATGCCTGGGACTTATACTCAGACAGTTCAACCATGTCTCTCTTCATATAGTCCAGTGAGGTAAATCTTAGGTCATTTGCACCAACATGAACTATGACAGAGTCATAATGGTAGTTGCTGTTCAGAGATCTGAGTGCATGTGTGATCTGACAAATACTGGCACCAGACAGGCAGCTGACCATCACTTTCTCTTTATCGATCCTGGTGAGTGGGACATCCGTGTGTCTCACTAATGAGTCGCCAATTTCAAGAAAATATGTTTTTTTGAGTATTATGCCTTACTAGCTTGGTGGGTGAGACAGTGGTATTGCTATGTGTCATGGATACTCTGGGGACTGTGTTAGTTGTAGCAGTCATGTTTTGGAGCTCTATTGTGTTTTAGTTCATTTTTTGAGAGAACCTATGCATATGTGGATTCATGTGCATGATGTGTACTATGTAGTGTGGTAGTAGTGGTATGTATATGAGTAGTGGTACTATGAGCATATGTAGTGGTGAGTTGACAACCTTCTCCGTGTTACTGCTTTGAGTGAGAAAGAGCATGGATTCTAGATTCTTGGTGTAAATGCATCTCTTGCACTCTGTACTAGCGTGTGTTATTAGTAGAGGGTTGACTGTGTAAATTAGGCAATTGCTACATTGCCTCAACAGACCCAAGTCAACAAGGTTGACAGGAGAAACAAGGGTAGTCCAACTGTCCATAATGCTAGGTTAAAGACTGTTGTCACTAGGGGTGGCTATTCAGAATTGATCACGGAGGAGCTCAGTGGATGGATATTTTTGCCTGGTTTTTAGGTAAAATTTATTGAATTTTAAATGTCTGGCTTTGACACACAATTGTGCGGCAGTACGTGGGGCTGTGTGACATGCAAACAAGCAGAACCCTGCTCAAATGCAGGGCCGAAATACCAGAAGCTAAAAACTTGAAAAAAAAAACCTTTAAAAATATTCAGAAGGACCAATGAGGATGCTTATTCCAAGCTCTAGACTGGCTTAACTTTACCAGACAGGTCCCAATCAGCACAATTCTCTCACAAAAGTGCAGATAGGCCCTTTTCAATCCAAGATGGCCTGGAAAACATGTTCAGAACAAACAAACCACTACAATCACTTCCAGAAGCATATGTTACAGCTACTAGCTACCTGAGTTTCTTTGGGAAACACTGCTGAACAGGAGGCTCCCTTATTCTCTTTTTGGAGTAAGAGATGGACTACAGTTCAGTGTCACATGCATATATGTAAAATGGGCTCCGTAATCTAAATGATCTGACAGGTTAGTAGTAGTGTAAAAAATAAGTTACAAGCACTCTTAAAAGAAGCCATTCCACTTGGCGATTGCAGGAAAAAAACGTGCAATAAGATATGTTGTGTTATGTGCTGAACAGATGTTATTACATACTCAGACTCATAAGGCACTCACCCATTGTGCTAAGATCACAGAAAAAACAGTGGGTACATGGTAACATCTGTATGTATCATTGCTAAAATAAACACACACACACAAGCACATGCACACACACACACACACACACACACACACACACACACACACACACGCACACGCACACACACACACACACACACACACACGCATGCACATGCATGCACAAACTCACACAAATGCACACACACACACACACACACACACACACACACACACACACACACACACACACACACAAGCACACACAAACACAAGCACACACCCTTGCACACACACTCACATATATTTACATAAATCTTTGTGCGCCCCTTAGTTACCAGATCTTATAGCTGCATTTCATAAATAAAGTGATAATGATTACTTAGAAGAATGGCAAAACAGAGTCATGCACTGTTACAAACTTTTGGCATGGCAGATGCATATTTTGCAGCAGGAAGGCACCCACTGCCAAAGAAATGCTGTTGGTTTCATGGCCTTCCCTCAGTGGTGAGAGACAAAGACTGGACAGAAGCCAAAAGCCTGGTGGTAATAAGACTTTGTTCAGTGTGTCAGTAAGTCACTAAGTGAACAGAGAGCAAATCATTCAGGAAGTATCTCAACTGAGTTATTAATAGCCTTTTTTAACAGAAGTACATATGAGCTGGGATGTTACTTAATGCTGTTTGTGAACTTAAAGGAGGAGTAGTTATACTATGAAAGACTATTTGTGCTTAGTTTTTATTTGATTTGATTTGATTTTACTGACAAAATTATTATTTTTTTCTGATTTAGGTTGTTACTGATTGTGTTCAAGTGTACCAAAATGTGTTCACGTTAACCAAAACAATAGCTTCTGACATGAGTTAAATATTCAGTAAAAGCATAAACCAAAAAATGCCCCTGACCCAGCCATCCCTTCTAATAAATACTCTACTTGTAAGATAATTTCCATATTAGAGTGAATGGGTTTTAAGCAGTCTTAGTAAATGGTGAATTGCCAGAAGGCGTTCAAACCTTTTATACTATCACTTGGTCACTTAAGACTAAAATCACCTTATACAGTCATGTTCCCACTATGAACATGAGCTAATCAGATGTATGGTGCTGGCAGAATTCAGAGTGAACTACAAGTGCAGCCTGTGGTTAAGAATCTTCTGTTCCCCATTATCAACATTATGGAGGTCTGCATAAGAAAAAGCAGTTTTGGAGAGGACACAAACATCACTGTCTCATTGAGGACTTCACTTCCCTCCCCACAATGCACAAACATTAAGACATCCTGCATGCACACCTGCCTTTGTGATTTATTTTAATATGCTTGGACATCAGAAGACTGAAAACTTCATTTGAGTTATATAGGTCCAGTGTATTAGTTATGTTAAAACTGGGTAACCAAATAGGAAAGGATGTTCATCAGCATATTACAGTGACACCACTCTGGATATAATAATTTCATAGTTTTGTGATTTTCAAGATGATGCTGAAGTCACAATGTCACATAAATTAATAGGTAATGTGTCAGATAATTGACATTTTTATTCATAACTTTATCTTGACATGTTCATACGTGTTCTCTTTTTCCTGTGTTATACAGTTTGCTTCTTATCTGTTTCACCAGCATCTGTCCATCCATAAACCTTTAGCAAGATGAGCATGGCAAATCAGATTTCCCTATCACCACCAGCAGCAGCAGTAAATAGCCATTTGTGTACGATCCCCAGAGATGCTGAGATATAATCTCTCCAGCATGCTCTGGGCCTACTCAGGCCTCCATTTAGTGGGCTGTGCCTGATTCATCTCCTATGGGATGTATGCCTGGAGGTGACCAGAACACTTCTTCCAAACTGGAGGAGCACTGGTTTGACTCCAAGATTCTGAGATTCCCCATCTCCATACTCTAACATACAGTGTATCAATAATCCTGTGACAGAATCTCATTTTTGCTGTGTGCATGTCTCTGTGATCCCAGAGTAGTGAGCATGTGACACAGACTATCCAGTAAACTGAGAACTTCATCCTATTGCCTCTGTTCTTCCTGTATCACCACAGTCCAGTACAATGTCTACAACACTGCTGCCACTGTGCTCATCAGCTGCTCCATTTCTTAATACCATGTACTTACATTTTTGAATAAGACTAAAGATAAATTAAAGTCTTCCAGTTGAAGTAGCTCCCCCCCCCCCCTTATATAGACAGCAATCAACTTTTTTTCTTGGTAAAAAAGCCACAGTCTCTGACTTATACCCGCATATTTTCATCCCACCCATTTCAATTTCAAGAGAAAACTGTTGTAGCATAACTAGAAATCACAGTTACTTTTGGCAGGAAGGGCAACAATATTTGCAAACAACAAGGATGGAACTCTCATGTCCCTAAATTAACACTTCAGATCTTGTCTCTGCTTTGATAGCATATCCATGAGAAATACAAACAGGAATGTAGATAAGATATACCCTTTGGCAAAACCTTATGCCCAACTTGAATGTTTGTATTAACTTTAAAAAACACAAAGAAAATTATTTTTCCACAAATACAGAGACTGACTGGTTTACAGCAGTGGCTGTATGACTCTGTTCTGCCATAAAATCTCCCACAGGACATTCTAGGGTATGCAGTCATATGCAAAACACATGCAGTCCATAATGTCCAACTCCCATGATATCTCAAATATGCATGTAAGGAGAAAGAGTTGATCTGCTGTTCCATGGCTAGGACAGAGCCTGCATTGCTTGTCCCAGCATGGTAGCTCAGCTAATAGAAGAAATTACCTTTCCAGTTTGCCAGTTTAGACTCCATAGGGAGGTTGAGAACTGTGATCCCCCCTATAACTGGAACATATCCTCCGCAACCCCTTCTGTAAATAGGGATCATCAGTCCAGTTTGCCAAGTCATAAACATTGTCCCTGCCTTCCATACCTATGAAAAGGTACAGTCATTTTGACAGCACCAACATTGCTTATCATCTCATTGAGAAATTTAAATGTTAAAGTGAATTTATTTGGAGAAATGTACTCAGTCCCACGAGCTGTTTTTCATGTTGCCTTCTCTACTGAGGACATGCTGATTGGGTATAGGAGGTCCTCTAAGTATTTCTTCTGCCTTCTGAAAATATTTCAGATTACGGTCAGTGTTACTCCACAACTGCTAAGAGAAATTTAGGTGATTTCCCACTTCCCCATACCAGAGTTTGGTCATACTTCTTTGAGGCCATCTAAAAGTAAACTCTTTCTACATGCATATCTTGGCTTCAGCACCTGCCACAGGTGCTCATTTGATTAAGGACCTCCCAATAGTACTGTACATACTATATAGTACACTTTGCTCTTTAACTTCACATTTGCTACGAGCAGAGAATGTACTTTTTAAAAACAAATACGATAGTTTTCCTTATAACTTTTATTAAGATTTTGTAGTGTACAATAAAAATCAAATCATTAAATATTTAACTTGAAATATACTATAAACATATTAATACATACTTCTAACCAGTAAAACAATTAATTCTGATATTATAAAGAAAAGTCAGAAAATGAAAAACAAATATGTCTTCATGCCTTTATAACTCAAAGACTAAAAAAATTTCCAAGTGCATTTTGCAGGTAAGACTTGTTACATGGCTGCCTGCTGTCATTGACAAGACTCAACTATGAACTGTCACAACTCCTGGATTCTACAATTTATGCTTTGCACAATAACTTCTCTTAGATAAACCTTTGGTATGTCAAGATTTACAGATATACTTATTAAAGTTAAATCCGTTAAAAGGTACCATGCAGTAAATAACTGAACTACGCTTATACGAAAATTCCTTTTTACTAACATTATAACCTTTTAGTCTGTATAACTGTGCAAAATAAGGAATTGTTCCTCTTTTCTGTTCACCTGCAATGATGTTTAAAGGCCATCACAGTGACATTTTTATACTGATAGTTTGAAAAGTAGGTTTAATGTTTATAAATTATCTGAAAGCCTTCATGAGTATCAAGTTTTGTTTTTTTTCATTGCCTTGCATCAGTATACAGACATGACATGTTGGATGCATTTTCAAAATGCAATAAATCTTTAAAGAGGCAGAAAAACTGTGGCACTTACTTTATAAATAGACAACTGATTCCTTCTGATGTCCTAACCCAGGCAATATGCTATCCCTCCCTTCCAGCTATTTTGAGACAACTCACTAAGGAGTTCTTCAATCCTCCTATTAAAACATCTTTTTCAGAGCACTGGTATGTTTATTTTGGCTAGTGATTGTGATAAATGTTTTGTGCTTGCTTGACAGAATTCCCTTATCACAAAGATTATATATGCCAGAAGTATAAGTACATGATTCCAGAAGATTCATTGCAAATCTTGCAACTTCATTTTAATAAACTTAAATGCAGCTATAGTAATGTGAAAGCCTAATGAACCTCTTTGTTTTACTTCAGACAAACTTGCATGTATTATGTTAGTGTGCAGCAAGTTTGGTTGATTCAGTCCCCTATAAGTAACATATCACTGTAAGACATGTGCATCACCTTTGCTGAATTCATTTAGCACATCACTGAGACATTCATAAATTTAATGGGCATCATAAGCAACATATTTGTATTACAGTCACATTTATCTTTTGCACTTTTGCCCAGGTCTTTGCATTTAAATACCAATTATTTGCCCACCAGTAGCAGAATCTTTCTATTTCTAAAAGTTATGATATGCGGCCTTTGTCACTTCAAATATTCTTCTCAGGAAGCCAAGATCAAGTCCCTTGGTATATAGTGCTCTGCACTAACAAGGGAAATGCAAATACATCTCTGACCTTCTCCCTGTCACCCTCTTCATCAGTCACTCACAGCTCTTCTGCAGGTAAGAGTTTCTCTTAGCATTGCTGCGGTTTTGTACTTAAGGTATTCGGCTCGCTATGTCCCAGCTGACACTGCTGACATCCAGCAGTAATGTTCATCCAGAGTATCAACTGTTGCTGTGATTGAATCCTCCTTTCTACAAGGTGATGCTTTAATTGGTTTGACCCTGTGTCACGCAGAAACCAACAGCATTTCAACACCACAGGTGACTAACCATTTCATAACAATTTTTACAAATTAGGTACAAGAATGTATTCAATACACAGAACACCTCCTGCCATCTCTGATGGACAGACAAGTTACAGTTCATGAGAGGTGTATAGCAAAACAAGAAATACAGACATCTGTGTTTACCTAATTTATATTTATTGCTTACATTTTTAATGCATTTCATGCTGAAGGCTGTCTAACATGCCATTTGCAGTTATACCATGAAGCAGAATTCCAAGGTGATATGATATTGCTTTCTGCTACAAACTGTCTTCAATTAAGAACTACATTCTGTACATGACATACCAGCATCAGAAATTGTCAACCTTATCTTTTCCATCTTCTTTTGTGGGAAACCATATGCCACTTGTCAATGCATGTCAGTGGCGTTATACGCTTCACTAATGTGTTCATCTGCAGTTTTTTACTAGGAGGAAACCCTCAACCCCCCTCCCACCACCACCATCACATGCACACTGTAAATATCAATTTATGTCATATCATATAGTGAAAAAAAGAAAGAATTTCTGTTAAGAGACAGTGAACACAAAATTCTGCAACTTCCATGTAGAGCTCTTTTGTTTTCTAAAATGTTACCCTTATAGGAACAGGTAGCAGCTTTTTTTTTGTTTACTGGTGTATCCATATACTGTAAAACAAATCTCAAACGGCTGCAGGTACACTGAGGTGCCAAAACTGCAACAATAAGAATAGAATGAGGCACCAAAGTTACACACTGAAAACTATCCACAGTAACTTTATTTAGAAAAAGAACAGTAGGTGAGCGCTTTCACAACTCAGTGTTGCTTCATCAGACAATGTTAATGCAGACCATGCTTGGTTAAATACTTAAGCAATCAGTATGGTTTCAACCATTTAAAGCAACAGTCAAAATAATTTAACAATTAGACACTATTAGTACAAGCTTATGCAAACTATGTATTTGAAACCAACCTTAAAATACATATCTCTCTATGAAAACCATCATTGTTGACCATAATATATGTAAAAGTATAAAAAATGTATATAATATAAAAATATCCTATATAAAATCTTAAATATATATATAAGTAAATGCAAGAGCTTGATGAACCATAGTACCACATTAAAACCTAGAAATTAATGTTTAAGATGTCTTGCTTTAAGGCAAGGGACTAGTGAAGTACAACCATTTAAGCCCGGATATCTATCTGCATTCAGCTTGATAATCCATTTCTGTTCTAGCTCTTCTGTATAGTTTTCTATGTCCCCACTTCTAATTGTCCTTAATACTTGTTGTAAAACCAAAAATTTGAAGCAGTGAGTACTGTTTGTATTCAAAATATGATTTGCTAGGGCATTAGACTGTTTCAAATTTCATATATCCCTTGCATGTTCTAATATTCTATCTTTGAAAGTTCTGTTTGTTTTTCCTACATAATAGGCATGACATGCTTGACAAAAACTAAAATAAATAACATCTGCACTCTTACAATCATAGTATTTCTTAGTATATAATCTAAAATGTTTCATCGGATGAATATACTCATTTTTAATATAGATGTACTGACAGGCTGCACAATTCCTGCATGGAAAGGTGCCTTGTCTGTTGGAGAGGTTTTTTCTATGGGGTTGATGTTCTTTATTACAAAGATGTTGCTTTAATGACACGTTGTTCTTGAAACTAAAACTTGGTGTGTCACCAATCATGGGGACAAGGTCTGGTATTTCCTGTAATACGTGCCAGTTCTTCTTAATGATATCTGTATACTTATTGAAATCACATGAAAATCGAAAAACTACTCTAAACTTATTCCTATCAATGTCTCTATT
>NC_056739.1:1245321339-1245398839 GCF_019279795.1 Protopterus annectens
ATTCATATGTCCCCTGATATTGTCATTTGATGGTGTATTGCTCCCCCACTTTCTTTATGTTTGAAATGTGAAAAGAGAGAACCAAGAGTTCTCCCTCTCCTATAAGAGAAGTGGCATTTCTGATCCAATATTGTTCTCAAATATTCGTTGGCCATGAGAATATTCCAATGCCTATTAATAATACCCTTAAGAGCATTGGAATTTCTACCAAACGTAGTAACAAACCGAATGATATTTGTGGAGCAATCCCTAGTGTTAGATTGATACTCTAACAAAGTTTTTCTCTCAATATTCTTGGTCAAATTCCAGGCATTAAGAATGTCTTGGTGTCTATAGCCCCTATTGGCAAACCTGTGATAGAGATCCAAACCATCTCAATCAAAATCACCATGTGTCGAGCTCAAGCATTTGATACGCATAAACTGTGACTTGGGGATGTTGCGGATGGTGTGGCCTGGGTGCATGCTGGAGGCATGCAACAAAGTATTATATTGAGGATATTTGCGATAGGATCTAGTGTTCAGTGTATGGTCGGTATTTCTGGTGACGGTAACATCCAAAAAGTTAATGCTTTGGAGATCGTATGTAACCGTAAACTCTATAACCCATACATTTTGGTTAAGATATTCAACAAATTCCTGTAGATACCTAACATCTGCCCGCCACACCATCCAGCAGTCATCCAAGTACCTGCCCCAATAATGCTTTGGCTAATCATAAAATGATATGCTCAGAGGCAGTATTCCACTTTTTTGTCCTGGAAGTAGTTAAGAAGGATATTCGAGGGGGACCATGGGAAGATACGATCGAATATAAAGAACTGTTGTGGCAGTTACAGTTGGAATCGTATAATAAACCAGGTCTTAATAACATAGTATCCTTACTACCAGTGTTGAAATTGAGGGCTGCCAAATTGTGAGTGACACTTTATTTTTCAAACTTCAAGGTTGTTTCCACTTTAATTATGAAATGCATTTTGTTTTAAAAAAAGTTGGGTCTATTTGTATTATTTTATTTTATTCCTTTATATTATATTACTGGTTCTTGAGTCCTACAATATTATTCTTTTTCCCTTGAAGGGTAGGAAAATGAATTTATTCTAGTTTAATAATTTTTATTCATTAAGCAATATGTAGAGCTTTTTGATTAAGTTAGGAAGGTAGTATCCAGTTAACTTATAAATAAAAGAATTCTCCTTATATATGTGTAACATTTCTTTTTGTACACTAGAGGGAGTATGTGCAATAACTAAATGTAATATCCATAGGCAGATTTCTAATTTTTTTAAATACTTATAAATATGTTGAGTATGATATTTATATAGATAAAATGTTGTATAAGGTTTCTTAAATATTCAATGGTTGGTTTGTTTTTAGTAAAGTGAAGTGTGGTTACAGTTTTTAATTATGAGTTTTTAAACAAAAATCTTTTTAGTCTGATGTAAATAGGATTTGTATTTGTTCATTAGATAATTAATTACAAATTGGTGCTGTTATTAGTTAATTGAGTCAATCTGAGGTATATATAAGGCATACTAAAATTTATTGGATTGTTGTGCATCTGAAGAAGTGTTTGAAACGAAAACGCAGGTGTGGAGACATAGCGTTTGTGCCTTGGAGTGTACTGTATTTGTTTTGTTCCAGCCGTTGTGGTAATAAAAGTTTTTATACCAGCAAGGACTTGTTTGCCTTCCTCCACTAGTGCTTTTGTTACTAGTAAATTCCTGTAGATACCTAACATCTGCCCGCCACACCATCCAGCAATCATCCAAGTACCTGCGCCAAATGTATATTTCGAACAAAAAGAGGTTATGAAGTGGGTCATAGATCATGTATTCTTCAAAATATGCCATGAATAAATCGGCATAAATGGGAGCAAAGGATGGTCCCATTGCCGTGCCCTGCAGTTGCCAATAGCATAGTCCTTGGAAATAAAAAACATTCTTGTTGAAAACATGTTCTGTCACATACTCTCAAACATCCTGAAGCACAGTTTTCCTTTGTAATCATTGACAGAATTTTGGGTGACCGCAGCAATCCACAGGGATGGCATAAAATTCTTACTCATAAGGAACAACATTGGATCATTACTTTGAGGGTGCTATTTCCCCCTGGACTCAACGACCACTTGTAACCATTGGGATAGAGGTGGGTATAGTTCATGTTTCAGGTTTATGTGTTAAATGACTTATCAACATATTTTCATCACAAATTATTATGATTATTGGTTTATAGTAATCTATATGCCTCTATCTTTTTCTACAGTTTTTCACATGTTTCATGTAGAATTCCATGAAGGGCAGTTACAGATTTATCAACATACCTTCTTCGATTATAGCTGAACCAAGCTTTATGGAATCTTGGACCAAGCATGGATTCCCCAATCCGGTTACATCATCATGTATTAACCACACATTTTTTGGTTGGAACACCTAGTGCACTTTGTTCATGTTCTTGATGTGACCCCATGGTTATGATTATACTAACCATATTATGTGTTTTCTCATACTAGTTACATTCATGATACTCAATATAATATGTTGGGGGCATTTAATAATATTTTTTCTAAATATTTTTTTCATTATTACATGAAATCTATACAAATGTTATATTTGTTATATAATGTTAAGCCATGTTTTCATGCTTAATTATGCAGTATAGCTATGTATATTTTTTAGCATTAGGCCATGATTGCATTTACTATTGGCCATTACAGCAGTGTATATATATTTTTTGTGCTCTTCCTCTTTAAGCATACATTGGTTGCATTTTCCACTTGTCTCCCAGGTGGGGTGTGTCTATAAATGAATGGTATTTTGTGTAAAATGTTTATACACTGAAGAAGGCATTGGTTGCCGAAACCGGTCTGTCTTACTAATAAAGGGCTGTTTTCAGCCAGTTATATGCAACAGAACTAGTATTTTTATTTTTATTTTGTGATTTCTGGATCTCATACTGCTGGCCTTGTGGTATACATTTGAATGGTTTTGGCCGTGCATCAACCTACCTGCATAGCATCATGTTTGGTTGTGCTTTCTTAGCTATGCTGTAGGACAAAGGATCTGGAAACTGTCGTTTTTCAGTACAGGGGAATTCTCCCCTGACTTTTTTTATTTTATTTATTTTTTCATTTCTATTTGACCATCGGACCTGTGAGACTAGTTTTTTTGGATGTATGCAACCTATCATTGATGGTACTACATCGTGATTTTCTTCTTCAAAATGGGCTTTTTGCGTATCATGGTGGCGTTTGTATATACCTATGGGGCCTACGCATCATCATTCTAAACGAGGAGCTGTTGTTTCAAGGACTATATATTCAAGGTTTGATTTAGCTTGAATATATGAATCGAAATGTTGGTTATGTGTTTTATTTAAACAGAAGTTTATGTTGGCAGGTCCTGCAACTGGATATGTTTGTTGGAAGTTTTCGAGAGCCTTAGTCGCATTTTTTCAAATTTTACAACATATGGAGGGGTTATTTACGGATGTCTATGTGGTCTGATGTTCATAACTAATTTGGAGGCGCTTCAGGTGGTCGTTTAACTTTGGATCAGCATAGAGTGGGACAAACTGTTGGACTTTCACCTAAATGGGGTTGGTGCTGTGCTTCTGTAACTAAGTGTTTTCATCAGACTGCTTAGTGAACTTTATCGTTTGTCCAACTATTGGGTACTTCAGTCGAAGTTTCGTTATCAATATACAAGAACTGGTAGGGGAACTATGAATGTTTATGCTTAATGCAACTGGAGCATCATTGAATGGTGGTCGACTTTTTGACGAATACTAACAGCAATCTTTCGAGGTTGGGGATATCAGTGACTGTTTTGCGAACACGGATTGCGTTATGATAACAGGAAGCTGATGAACAATTTATATTCTTTTACTACATCTATATGTGTATGCTTCTCTAAATTTGTGGACATGCTGCTTTTTCAATAATTGTTTGCATTACTTGTGTCAATGACTGCCTGCCATATCTTGTAATATTTGTTTTTTGTACAACATCATTATTTTTCCTCTATATTGTGTTATTGTCTATTGATTTAGCTTGAATATATGAATCGAAATGCTGGTTATGGGTTTTATTTAAAAAGGAGTTTATGTGGGTAGGTCGTGCAACTGGATATGTTTGTTTGAATTATTCGAGAGCCTTAGTCGCATTTTTTCAATTTTTACAATATACAGAGGGTTTATTTACAGATTCCTATGTGGTCTGAGGTTCATAACTAATTTGGAGGTGTTTCAGGTGGTTGTTTAACTTTGGATCAGCATAGAGTGGGACAAACTGTTGGACTTTTGCCTAAACGGGGTTGGTGCTGTGCTTCTGTAACTAAATGTTTATCAGACTGCTTAGTGAACTTTATCATTTGTCTAATTACTGGGTACTTCAGTCGAAGTTTTGTTATCAATATACAAAAACTGGCAGGGGAACTATGAATGTCTATGCTTAATGTAACTGGCGCATTATTGAATGGTGGTCGACTTTTTGACAAATATAAACAGCAATCTTTCGAGGTTGGGGATATCAGTGATTGTTTTGCGGACACAGATTGCATTATAATAACAGGAAGCTGGTGAACAGTTTATATTCTTTTATTATATCTATATGTGTATGCTTTTCTACATTAGTGGAGATGCTGCTTTTTCAATAACTGTTTGCATCACTTTTGTCAATGACTGCCTGTCATATTTTGTAAATTTTTTGGTTTCTAGTACAACATCATTATTTTTCCTCTATACTGTGTTATTTCTCCATGGTGTAGGTTACTAATTATATGGTCTGTGCATTTTTATATATATATATCAGGTTCTGCAGCAGGCTTTTTGGAGCCAACTATATTATTAATACAGTTTTTTAACTGATTTTGTTAACTTGGTTCTTACTTATATGCACAGTATATATCTTGTGAGTATCATAATATTGATATATATTTCTTTGATATACTGTTGAGATATATATATATTATTATAGGCACTTTTGCCATTGTATGCTTTTTACATCACTATATTAGTCTTGGATATACCTTTTTAGATTTAGCTAGGAATATTAGTGGTTTTTACCAAGCTTTATTATATGCACCATGAGGCCCTATAATCCAATTATGCCCTACAGTGTTGTTGTATTGATTGTCTGTTAATATCATACGGATTTTGGCTATTTACTGGGCACATCTTTTAGATTGGTACTATTTGGGCTGCACAACAGACCTACACTTTTAGAGGTCACCTACACCTAATTTTAAGGTATATTGACTGCATATTCAGACTATTGGTTTGGTTCTTACTTTGATATCTCCTCTTGCTGTGCTGGCATTGTGTGTGGGGGGTTTCTTTGGTATAACTACCATTTTTTGGTAGTAAGTAGGGAATCTTGATGTGACTCAGGGGCTGATATCCATCATCACTATATACTATTATTAAATACTGATTCTCATTCATAGTGTTTTAACCTGGTTTGTGGTTTCTGGTTTTGGGGCTTGTAACATATATTAAGCATGGACCTAGACAGTATCATTACTGGATTGTGTGCCGATCGGGAGGACATTGGAGTTTTTGGTATCCATGCCTCGCCAGGCAGCAATTCCAATGAATCAGTGGAACAATCAGCCATGAATTGTGAATTGGCATTTAATTCTCTTTCCAAGGGTCTTAAGAACCTGAGATCAAACATATGGCACTTGCGTTTGTTCCGGGCATATTTACATAAAAATATAGCCCCAAGGGGTCTTCATATTCGGTTACAACCATTGGTTGGCAGACAAGAAGACAAATTATCTAATGAGTGGCGTGAAGCCTTACAGAAAGGGTCCATGCTTTTTGTCAACATACTGGCTCAGTATTATGAACGTATGATTGACATTAACCTTCAGGAAGTCAAAACTATGTGTTTAGATTGTAAAAGATTTGAGTCTCAAACATCATTTCAAGACTCTATCAACAAGCTATCACAGGAACTCACAAACCATGATAAAATTACTAAAGACAGAAAAATCAAAAAGTTTAAAAGAGATTATATGGACTATCAAAGGCGCCCTTTTGACTCCCAGAGAACAGTGAAATTCATGGGTACCAGCTCCGGCTCCACATCTAATGTTCCCACTCATAGTCTTAACAAAAAAAGACCTCGGTCTATTTTGAAAAACAAGGATCAAACATATGCCAGCTCAACAGGGGAGGATTCCCCATGTACTGATTATGACAGTTCCAGCAATAAGGATTCACCACATAGAAAAAAATCGAATAGAGTTATCCCTTTAGACAAGGTCCCAGGTGTAGGGGTGGACGCAAACACAGAAGTGGTAAACATGCCCAATTCCCTCGAGGGGTTGATCCAAAATTTTCTAACGTAAATCAAGAGGTGAATCAAAATGTTTTGAATTTATCTAAGGAAACTTTGTCTGTACAGCCTTTACAACTTTTGAATAAAGGCTTGGGTTTTATCCCTGGGTTCTTTTGTAATGAACATAATACTGTCACTGATGTCATGAGTTTCTGCCGTAACTTGAATTTGAAACTGTTTTTTGCAGATAAAGACTCCCAAAGAACTGAGGAGTTTAGATTTATCAAATCTGATTTTCAACCACCTATGCATAAACATGTTTCAGTTTTTTTGCAAGCAGTACTTAGAGACCTACATTTTGTACATAGAGAACACGACATAATGAGATCCAATCTATCTACTCAGGAATCTACTGCACTCAATGAGCTTAGGGAGAACAAAAATATTGCCATCCTACCAGCAGACAAGGGGGGAGCTGTGGTTGTCATGGACATGAGTTTATACCTGAATGAGGGTCAATCTCAACTGTCTGACAAAAGATGCTACATGCACATGGCATATGATCCTACTACTCATTTCAAACAGGAAATAGATAGGTTTTTGAATCTTGCTCTTGAGGAGGGTATTATAACTAAAAATTGTGTTTTTCAGCTAACAGTTAAGGATCCTCAGAAACAAATATTATATTTGCTACCAAAAATACATAAGTCCATCACCAATCCACCAGGCAGACCAATTGTATCTGGTATTGGGTCTTTGACGGAACCTTTATCTGCTTTTCTTACCCAATATCTTAAACCATTGTTGTGTTTCGTAAGGGCTAGATTGCAAGATATGACCCAATTTTTACAGATCATACAGGACTGCTAACTTGAGCCGGGGTGGCTTATGTGTTCATTGGACGTCAAGGCCTTATATACTAGCATTCCACATTGGGCTGGTCTACAGGCCCTTCACTATTGGTTGGATAGGGCTGCTTTATATTCTCCAGGGTTCAATACATTGCTTATTTGCATGACAGAACATGTTCTCGACAAGAATGTTTTTTATTTCCAAGGACTATGCTATTGGCAACTGCAGGGCACGGCAATGGGAGCATCCTTTGCTCCCATTTATGCCGATTTATTCATGGCATATTTTGAAGAATACATGATCTATGACCCACTTCATAACCTCTTTTTGGTCGAAATAGACATTTGGCACAGGTACTTGGATGATTGCTGGATGGTGTGGCGGGCAGATGTTAGGTATCTACAGGAATTTGTTGAATATCTTAACCAAAATGTATGGGGTATAGAGTTTACGGTTACATACGATCTCCAAAGCATTAACTTTTTGGATGTTACCGTCACCAGAAATACCGACGATACACTGAACACTAGATCCTATCACAAATATCCTCAATATAATACTTTGTTGCATGCCTCCAGCATGCACCCAGGCCACACCATCCGCAACATCCCCAAGTCACAGTTTATGCGTATCAAACGCTTTTGCTTGACACATGGTGATTTTGATCGAGATGGTTTGGATCTCTATCACAGGTTTGCCAATAGGGGCTATAGACACCAAGACATTCTTAATGCCTGGAATTTGACCAAGAATATTGAGAGAAAAACTTTGTTAGAGTATCAATCTAACACTAGGGATTGTTCCACAAATATCATTCGGTTTGTTACTACGGTTGGTAGAAATTCCAATGCTCTCAAGGGTATTATTAATAGGCATTGGAATATTCTCATGGCCAACGAATATTTGAGAACAATATTGGATCAGAAATGCCACTTCTCTTATAGGAGAGGGAGAACTCTTGGTTCTCTCTTTTCACATTTCAAACATAAAGAAAGTGGGGGAGCAATACACCATCAAATGACAATATCAGGGGACATATTAATAGGCACTTTTCCGTGTGGTCATTGTGGCTCATGCAAACAAGTTATTAAGACCAAGGAATTTACTAGTCGTAATACCAGCAAAGTGTATCAATGCAGAAAATTTGGCAACTGCAGCAGCAGTTGGCTGATTTATTTGGCAACTTGTCGGTGTTTAGCTTTTTATGTAGGTCAAACCTCCAGACCCTTGAGAACAAGGATCAATGAGCATAGATCAGATATTTAAATCAAGAAAGACACCAATGCCCTGTACAGACATACTCTCAAACATCCTGAAGCACAGTTTTCCTTTGTAATCATTGACAGAATTTTGGGTGACCGCAGCAATCCACAGGGATGGCATAAAATTCTTACTCATAAGGAACAACATTGGATCATTACTTTGGGGGTGCTATTTCCCCCTGGACTCAACGACCACTTGTAACCATTGGGATAGAGGTGGGTATAGTTCATGTTTCAGGTTTATGTTAAATGACTTATCAACATATTTTCATCACAAATTATTATGATTATTGGTTTATAGTAATCTATATGCCTCTATCTTTTTCTACAGTTTTTCACATGTTTCATATAGAATTCCATGAAGGGCAGTTACAGGTTTATCAACATACCTTCTTCGATTATAGCTGAACCAAGCTTTATGGAATCTTGGTCCAAGCATGGATTCCCCAATCCGGCTACATCATCATGTATTAACCACACATTTTTTGGTTGGAACACCTAGTGCACTTTGTTCATGTTCTTGATGTGACCCCATGGTTATGATTATACTAACCATATTATGTGTTTTCTCATACTAGTTACATTCATGATACTCAATATAATATGTTGGGGGCATTTAATAATATTTTTTCTAAATATTTTTTTCATTATTACATGAAATCTATACAAATGTTATATTTGTTATATAATGTTAAGCCATGTTTTCATGCTTAATTATGCAGTATAGCTATGTATATTTTTTAGCATTAGGCCATGATTGCATTTACTATTGGCCATTACAGCAGTGTATATATATTTTTTGTGCTCTTCCTCTTTAAGCATACATTGGTTGCATTTTCCACTTGTATCCAAGGTGGGGTGTGTCTATAAATGAATGGTATTTTGTGTAAAATGTTTATACACTGAAGAAAGCATTGGTTGCCGAAATCGGTCTGTCTTACTAATAAAGGGCTGTTTTCAGCCAGTTATATGCAACAGAACTAGTATTTTTATTTTTATTTTGTGATTTCTGGATCTCATACTGCTGGCCTTGTGGTATACATTTGAATGGTTTTGGCCGTGCATCAACCTACCTGCATAGCATCATGTTTGGTTGTGCTTTCTTAGCTATGCTGTAGGACAAAGGATCTGGAAACTGTCGTTTTTCAGTACAGGGGAATCCTCCCCTGACTTTTTTATTTTATCTATTTTTTCATTTTTATTTGACCATCGCACCTGTGAGACTAGTTTTTTTGGATGTATGCAACCTATCATTGATGGTACTACATCGTGATTTTCTTCTTCAAAATGGGCTTTTTGCATATCATGGTGGCGTTTGTATATATCTATGGGGCCTACGCATCATCATTCTAAACGAGGAGCTGTTGTTTCAAGGACTATATATTCAAGGTTTGATTTAGCTTGAATATATGAATCGAAATGTTGGTTATGTGTTTTATTTAAACAGAAGTTTATGTTGGCAGGTCCTGCAACTGGATATGTTTGTTGGAAGTTTTCGAGAGCCTTAGTCGCATTTTTTCAAATTTTACAACATATGGAGGGGTTATTTACAGATGTCTATGTGGTCTGATGTTCATAACTAATTTGGAGGCGCTTCAGGTGGTCGTTTAACTTTGGATCAGCATAGAGTGGGACAAACTGTTGGACTTTCACCTAAATGGGGTTGGTGCTGTGCTTCTGTAACTAAGTGTTTTCATCAGACTGCTTAGTGAACTTTATCGTTTGTCCAACTATTGGGTACTTCAGTCGAAGTTTCGTTATCAATATACAAGAACTGGTAGGGGAACTATGAATGTTTATGCTTAATGCAACTGGAGCATCATTGAATGGTGGTCGACTTTTTGACGAATACTAACAGCAATCTTTCGAGGTTGGGGATATCAGTGACTGTTTTGCGAACACGGATTGCGTTATGATAACAGGAAGCTGATGAACAATTTATATTCTTTTACTACATCTATATGTGTATGCTTCTCTAAATTTGTGGATATGCTGCTTTTTCAATAATTGTTTGCATTACTTGTGTCAATGACTGCCTGCCATATCTTGTAATATTTGTTTTTTGTACAACATCATTATTTTTCCTCTATATTGTGTTATTGTCTATTGATTTAGCTTGAATATATGAATCGAAATGCTGGTTATGGGTTTTATTTAAAAAGGAGTTTATGTGGGTAGGTCGTGCAACTGGATATGTTTGTTTGAATTATTCGAGAGCCTTAGTCGCATTTTTTCAATTTTTACAATATACGGAGGGTTTATTTACGGATTCCTATGTGGTCTGAGGTTCATAACTAATTTTGAGGTGTTTCAGGTGGTTGTTTAACTTTGGATCAGCATAGAGTGGGACAAACTGTTGGACTTTTGCCTAAACGGGGTTGGTGCTGTGCTTCTGTAACTAAATGTTTATCAGACTGCTTAGTGAACTTTATCATTTGTCTAATTACTGGGTACTTCAGTCGAAGTTTTGTTATCAATATACAAAAACTGGCAGGGGAACTATGAATGTCTATGCTTAATGTAACTGGCGCATTATTGAATGGTGGTCGACTTTTTGACAAATATAAACAGCAATCTTTCGAGGTTGGGGATATCAGTGATTGTTTTATGGACACAGATTGCATTATAATAACAGGAAGCTGGTGAACAGTTTATATTCTTTTATTATATCTATATGTGTATGCTTTTCTACATTAGTGGAGATGCTGCTTTTTCAATAACTGTTTGCATCACTTTTGTCAATGACTGCCTGTCATATTTTGTAAATTTTTTGGTTTCTAGTACAACATCATTATTTTTCCTCTATACTGTGTTATTTCTCCATGGTGTAGGCTACTAATTATATGGTTTGTGCATTTTTATATATATATCAGGTTCTGCAGCAGGCTTTTTGGAGCCAACTATATTATTAATACAGTTTTTTAACTGATTTTGTTAACTTGGTTCTTACTTATATGCACAGTATATATCTTGTGAGTATCATAATATTGATATATATTTCTTTGATATACTGTTGAGATATATATATTATTATAGGCACTTTTGCCATTGTATGCTTTTTACATCACTATATTAGTCTTGGATATACCTTTTTAGGTTTAGCTAGGAATATTAGTGGTTTTTACCAAGCTTTATTATGGCGTACCCGCAGGCCCTATAATCCAATTATGCCCTACAGTGTTGTTGTATTGATTGTCTGTTAATATCATACGGATTTTGGCTATTTACTGGGCACATCTTTTAGATTGGTACTATTTGGGCTGCACAACAGACCTACACTTTTAGAGGTCACCTACACCTAATTTTAAGGTATATTGACTGCATATTCAGACTATTGGTTTGGTTCTTACTTTGATATCTCCTCTTGCTGTGCTGGCATTGTGTGTGGGGGGTTTCTTTGGTATAACTACCATTTTTTTGGTAGTAAGTAGGGAATCTTGATGTGACTCAGGGGCTGATATCCATCATCACTATATACTATTATTAAATACTGATTCTCATTCATAGTGTTTTAACCTGGTTTGTGGTTTCTGGTTTTGGGGCTTGTAACATATATTAAACATGGACCTAGACAGTATCATTACTGGATTGTGTGCCGATCGGGAGGACATTGGAGTTTTCGGTATCCATGCCTCGCCAGGCAGCAATTCCAATGAATCAGTGGAACAATCAGCCATGAATTGCGAATTGGCATTTAATTCTCTTTCCAAGGGTCTTAAGAACCTGAGATCAAACATATGGCACTTGCGTTTGTTCCGGGCATATTTACATAAAAATATAGCCCCAAGGGGTCTTCGTATTCGGTTACAACCATTGGTTGGCAGACAAGAAGACAAATTATCTAATGAGTGGCGTGAAGCCTTACAGAAAGGGTCCATGCTTTTTGTCAACATACTGGCTCAGTATTATGAACGTATGATTGACATTAACCTTCAGGAAGTCAAAACTATGTGTTTAGATTGTAAAAGATTTGAGTCTCAAACATCATTTCAAGACTCTATCAACAAGCTATCACAGGAACTCACAAACCATGATAAAATTACTAAAGACAGAAAAATCAAAAAGTTTAAAAGAGATTATATGGATTATCAAAGGGGGCGCCCTTTTGACTCCCAGAGAACAGTGAAATTCATGGGTACCAGCTCCGGCTCCACATCTAATGTTCCCACTCATAGTCTTAACAAAAAAAGACCTTGGTCTATTTTGAAAAACAAGGATCAAACATATGCCAGCTCAACAGGGGAGGATTCCCCATGTACTGATTATGACAGTTCCAGCAATAAGGATTCACCACATAGAAAAAAATCGAATAGAGTTATCCCTTTAGACAAGGTCCCAGGTGTAGGGGTGGATGCAAACACAGAAGTGGTAAACATGCCCAATTCCCTCGAGGGGTTGATCCAAAATTTTCTAACGTAAATCAAGAGGTGAATCAAAATGTTTTGAATTTATCTAAGGAAACTTTGTCTGTACAGCATTTACAACTTTTGAATAAAGGCTTGGGTTTTATCCCTGGGTTCTTTTGTAATGAACATAATACTGTCACTGATGTCATGAGTTTCTGCCGTAACTTGAATTTGAAACTGTTTTTTGCAGATAAAGACTCCCAAAGAACTGAGGAGTTTAGATTTATCAAATCTGATTTTCAACCACCTATGCATAAACATGTTTCAGTTTTTTTGCAAGCAGTACTTAGAGACCTACATTTTGTACATAGAGAACACGACATAATGAGATCCAATCTATCTACTCAGGAATCTACTGCACTCAATGAGCTTAGGGAGAACAAAAATATTGCCATCCTATCAGCAGACAAGGGGGGAGCTGTGGTTGTCATGGACATGAGTTTATACCTGAATGAGGGTCAATCTCAACTGTCTGACAAAAGATGCTACATGCACATGGCATATGATCCTACTACTCATTTCAAACAGGAAATAGATAGGTTTTTGAATCTTGCTCTTGAGGAAGGTATTATAACTAAAAATTGTGTTTTTCAGCTAACAGTTAAGGATCCTCAGAAACAAATATTATATTTGCTACCAAAAATACATAAGTCCATCACCAATCCACCAGGCAGACCAATTGTATCTGGTATTGGGTCTTTGACGGAACCTTTATCTGCTTTTCTTACCCAATATCTTAAACCATTGTTGTGTTTCGTAAGGGCTAGATTGCAAGATATGACCCAATTTTTACAGATCATACAGGACTGCCAACTTGAGCCGGGGTGGCTTATGTGTTCATTGGACGTCAAGGCCTTATATACTAGCATTCCACATTGGGCTGGTCTACAGGCCCTTCACTATTGGTTGGATAGGGCTGCTTTATACTCTCCAGGGTTCAATACATTGCTTATTTGCATGACAGAACATGTTCTCAACAAGAATGTTTTTTATTTCCAAGGACTATGCTATTGGCAACTGCAGGGCATGGCAATGGGAGCATCCTTTGCTCCCATTTATGCCGATTTATTCATGGCATATTTTGAAGAATACATGATCTATGACCCACTTCATAACCTCTTTTTGGTCGAAATAGACATTTGGCGCAGGTACTTGGATGATTGCTGGATGGTGTGGCGGGCAGATGTTAGGTATCTACAGGAATTTGTTGAATATCTTAACCAAAATGTATGGGGTATAGAGTTTACGGTTACATACGATCTCCAAAGCATTAACTTTTTGGATGTTACCGTCACCAGAAATACCGACCATACACTGAACACTAGATCCTATCGCAAATATCCTCAATATAATACTTTGTTGCATGCCTCCAGCATGCACCCAGGCCACACCATCCGCAACATCCCCAAGTCACAGTTTATGCGTATCAAACGCTTGAGCTCGACACATGGTGATTTTGATCGAGATGGTTTGGATCTCTATCACAGGTTTGCCAATAGGGGCTATAGACACCAAGACATTCTTAATGCCTGGAATTTGACCAAGAATATTGAGAGAAAAACTTTGTTAGAGTATCAATCTAACACTAGGGATTGCTCCACAAATATCATTCGGTTTGTTACTACGTTTGGTAGAAATTCCAATGCTCTTAAGGGTATTATTAATAGGCATTGGAATATTCTCATGGCCAACGAATATTTGAGAACAATATTGGATCAGAAATGCCACTTCTCTTATAGGAGAGGGAGAACTCTTGGTTCTCTCTTTTCACATTTCAAACATAAAGAAAGTGGGGGAGCAATACACCATCAAATGACAATATCAGGGGACATATTAATAGGCACTTTTCCGTGTGGTCATTGTGGCTCATGCAAACAAGTTATTAAGACCAAGGAATTTACTAGTCGTAATACCAGCAAAGTGTATCAATGCAGAATATTTGGCAACTGCAGCAGCAGTTGGCTGATTTATTTGGCAACTTGTCGGTGTTTAGCTTTTTATGTAGGTCAAACCTCTAGACCCTTGAGAACAAGGATCAATGAGCATAGATCAGATATTTAAATCAAGAAAGACACCAATGCCCTGTACAGACATACTCTCAAACATCCTGAAGCACAGTTTTCCTTTGTAATCATTGACAGAATTTTGGGTGACCGCAGCAATCCACAGGGATGGCATAAAATTCTTACTCATAAGGAACAACATTGGATCATTACTTTGGGGGTGCTATTTCCCCCTGGACTCAACGACCACTTGTAACCATTGGGATAGAGGTGGGTATAGTTCATGTTTCAGGTTTATGTTAAATGACTTATCAACATATTTTCATCACAAATTATTATGATTATTGGTTTATAGTAATCTATATGCCTCTATCTTTTTCTACAGTTTTTCACATGTTTCATATAGAATTCCATGAAGGGCAGTTACAGGTTTATCAACATACCTTCTTCGATTATAGCTGAACCAAGCTTTATGGAATCTTGGACCAAGCATGGATTCCCCAATCCGGCTACATCATCATGTATTAACCACACATTTTTTGGTTGGAACACCTAGTGCACTTTGTTCATGTTCTTGATGTGACCCCATGGTTATGATTATACTAACCATATTATGTGTTTTCTCATACTAGTTACATTCATGATACTCAATATAATATGTTGGGGGCATTTAATAATATTTTTCTAAATATTTTTTTCATTATTACATGAAATCTATACAAATGTTATATTTGTTATATAATGTTAAGCCATGTTTTCATGCTTAATTATGCAGTATAGCTATGTATATTTTTAGCATTAGGCCATGATTGCATTTACTATTGGCCATTACAGCAGTGTATATATATTTTTTGTGCTCTTCCTCTTTAAGCATACATTGGTTGCATTTTCCACTTGTCTCCCAGGTGGGTTGTGTCTATAAATGAATGGTATTTTGTGTAAAATGTTTATACACTGAAGAAGGCATTGGTTGCCGAAACCGGTCTGTCTTACTAATAAAGGGCTGTTTTCAGCCAGTTATATGCAACAGAACTAGTATTTTTATTTTTATTTTGTGATTTCTGGATCTCATACTGCTGGCCTTGTGGTATACATTTGAATGGTTTTGGCCGTGCATCAACCTACCTGCATAGCATCATGTTTGGTTGTGCTTTCTTAGCTATGCTGTAGGACAAAGGATCTGGAAACTGTCGTTTTTCAGTACAGGGGAATCCTCCCCTGACTTTTTTATTTTATCTATTTTTTCATTTTTATTTGACCATCGGACCTGTGAGACTAGTTTTTTTGGATGTATGCAACCTATCATTGATGGTACTACATCGTGATTTTCTTCTTCAAAATGGGCTTTTTGCGTATCATGGTGGCGTTTGTATATATCTATGGGGCCTACGCATCATCATTCTAAACGAGGAGCTGTTGTTTCAAGGACTATATATTCAAGGTTTGATTTAGCTTGAATATATGAATCGAAATGTTGGTTATGTGTTTTATTTAAACAGAAGTTTATGTTGGCAGGTCCTGCAACTGGATATGTTTGTTGGAAGTTTTCGAGAGCCTTAGTCGCATTTTTTCAAATTTTACAACATATGGAGGGTTTATTTACGGATGTCTATGTGGTCTGATGTTCATAACTAATTTGGAGGCGCTTCAGGTGGTCGTTTAACTTTGGATCAGCATAGAGTGGGACAAACTGTTGGACTTTCACCTAAATGGGGTTGGTGCTGTGCTTCTGTAACTAAGTGTTTTCATCAGACTGCTTAGTGAACTTTATCGTTTGTCCAACTATTGGGTACTTCAGTCGAAGTTTCGTTATCAATATACAAGAACTGGTAGGGGAACTATGAATGTTTATGCTTAATGCAACTGGAGCATCATTGAATAGTGGTCGACTTTTTGACGAATACTAACAGCAATCTTTCAAGGTTGGTGATATCAGTGACTGTTTTGCGAACACGGATTGCGTTATGATAACAGGAAGCTGATGAACAATTTATATTCTTTTACTACATCTATATGTGTATGCTTCTCTAAATTTGTGGACATGCTGCTTTTTCAATAATTGTTTGCATTACTTGTGTCAATGACTGCCTGCCATATCTTGTAATATTTGTTTTTTGTACAACATCATTATTTTTCCTCTATATTGTGTTATTGTCTATTGATTTAGCTTGAATATATGAATCGAAATGCTGGTTATGGGTTTTATTTAAAAAGGAGTTTATGTGGGTAGGTCGTGCAACTGGATATGTTTGTTTGAATTATTTGAGAGCCTTAGTCGCATTTTTTCAATTTTTACAATATACGGAGGGTTTATTTACGGATTCCTATGTGGTCTGAGGTTCATAACTAATTTGGAGGTGTTTCAGGTGGTTGTTTATCTTTGGATCAGCATAGAGTGCGACAAACTGTTGGACTTTTGCCTAAACGGGGTTGGTGCTGTGCTTCTGTAACTAAATGTTTATCAGACTGCTTAGTGAACTTTATCATTTGTCTAATTACTGGGTACTTCAGTCGAAGTTTTGTTATCAATATACAAAAACTGGCAGGGGAACTATGAATGTCTATGCTTAATGTAACTGGCGCATTATTGAATGGTGGTCGACTTTTTGACAAATATAAACAGCAATCTTTCGAGGTTGGGGATATCAGTGATTGTTTTGCGGACACAGATTGCGTTATAACAGGAAGCTGGTGAACAGTTTATATTCTTTCATTATATCTATATGTGTATGCTTTTCTACATTAGTGGAGATGCTGCTTTTTCAATAACTGTTTGCATCACTTTTGTCAATGACTGCCTGTCATATTTTGTAAATTTTTTGGTTTCTAGTACAACATCATTATTTTTCCTCTATACTGTGTTATTTCTCCATGGTGTAGGTTACTAATTATATGGTCTGTGCATTTTTATATATATATATCAGGTTCTGCAGCAGGCTTTTTGGAGCCAACTATATTATTAATACAGTTTTTTAACTGATTTTGTTAACTTGGTTCTTACTTATATGCACAGTATATATCTTGTGAGTATCATAATATTGATATATATTTCTTTGATATACTGTTGAGATATATATATTATTATAGGCACTTTTGCCATTGTATGCTTTTTACATCACTATATTAGTCTTGGATATACCTTTTTAGGTTTAGCTAGGAATATTAGTGGTTTTTACCAAGCTTTATTATATGCACTGCAGGCCCTATAATCCAATTATGCCCTACAGTGTTGTTGTATTGATTGTCTGTTAATATCATACGGATTTTGGCTATTTACTGGGCACATCTTTTAGATTGGTACTATTTGGGCTGCACAACAGACCTACACTTTTAGAGGTCACCTACACCTAATTTTAAGGTATATTGACTGCATATTCAGACTATTGGTTTGGTTCTTACTTTGATATCTCCTCTTGCTGTGCTGGCATTGTGTGTGGGGGGTTTCTTTGGTATAACTACCATTTTTTTGGTAGTAAGTAGGGAATCTTGATGTGACTCAGGGGCTGATATCCATCATCACTATATACTATTATTAAATACTGATTCTCATTCATAGTGTTTTAACCTGGTTTGTGGTTTCTGGTTTTGGGGCTTGTAACATATATTAAGCATGGACCTAGACAGTATCATTACTGGATTGTGTGCCGATCGGGAGGACATTGGAGTTTTCGGTATCCATGCCTCGCCAGGCAGCAATTCCAATGAATCAGTGGAACAATCAGCCATGAATTGTGAATTGGCATTTAATTCTCTTTCCAAGGGTCTTAAGAACCTGAGATCAAACATATGGCACTTGCGTTTGTTCCGGGCATATTTACATAAAAATATAGCCCCAAGGGGTCTTCGTATTCGGTTACAACCATTGGTTGGCAGACAAGGAGACAAATTATCTAATGAGTGGCGTGAAGCCTTACAGAAAGGGTCCATGCTTTTTGTCAACATACTGGCTCAGTATTATGAACGTATGATTGACATTAACCTTCAGGAAGTCAAAACTATGTGTTTAGATTGTAAAAGATTTGAGTCTCAAACATCATTTCAAGACTCTATCAACAAGCTATCACAGGAACTCACAAACCATGATAAAATTACTAAAGACAGAAAAATCAAAAAGTTTAAAAGAGATTATATGGACTATCAAAGGGGGCGCCCTTTTGACTCCCAGAGAACAGTGAAATTCATAGGTACCAGCTCCGGCTCCACATCTAATGTTCCCACTCATAGTCTTAACAAAAAAAGACCTCGGTCTATTTTGAAAAACAAGGATCAAACATATGCCAGCTCAACAGGGGAGGATTCCCCATGTACTGATTATGACAGTTCCAGCAATAAGGATTCACCACATAGAAAAAAATCGAATAGAGTTATCCCTTTAGACAAGGTCCCAGGCGTAGGGGTGGACGCAAACACAGAAGTGGTAAACATGCCCAATTCCCTCGAGGGGTTGATCCAAAGTTTTCTAACGTAAATCAAGAGGTGAATCAAAATGTTTTGAATTTATCTAAGGAAACTTTGTCTGTACGGCATTTACAACTTTTGAATAAAGGCTTGGGTTTTATCCCTGGGTTCTTTTGTAATGAACATAATACTGTCACTGATGTCATGAGTTTCTGCCGTAACTTGAATTTGAAACTGTTTTTTGCAGATAAAGACTCCCAAAGAACTGAGGAGTTTAGATTTATCAAATCTGATTTTCAACCACCTATGCATAAACATGTTTCAGTTTTTTTGCAAGCAGTACTTAGAGACCTACATTTTGCACATAGAGAACACGACATAATGAGATCCAATCTATCTACTCAGGAATCTACTGCACTCAATGAGCTTAGGGAGAACAAAAATATTGCCATCCTACCAGCAGACAAGGGGGGAGCTGTGGTTGTCATGGACATGAGTTTATACCTGAATGAGGGTCAATCTCAACTGTCTGACAAAAGATGCTACATGCACATGGCATATGATCCTACTACTCATTTCAAACAGGAAATAGATAGGTTTTTGAATCTTGCTCTTGAGGAGGGTATTATAACTAAAAATTGTGTTTTTCAGCTAACAGTTAAGGATCCTCAGAAACAAATATTATATTTGCTACCAAAAATACATAAGTCCATCACCAATCCACCAGGCAGACCAATTGTATCTGGTATTGGGTCTTTGATAGACCTTTATCTGCCTTTCTTACCCAATATCTTAAACCATTGTTGTGTTTCGTAAGGGCTAGATTGCAAGATATGACCCAATTTTTACAGATCATACAGGACTGCCAACTTGAGCCGGGGTGGCTTATGTGTTCATTGGACGTCAAGGCCTTATATACTAGCATTCCACATTGGGCTGGTCTACAGGCCCTTCAATATTGGTTGGATAGGGCTGCTTTATACTCTCCAGGGTTCAATACATTGCTTATTTGCATGACAGAACATGTTCTCAACAAGAATGTTTTTTATTTCCAAGGACTATGCTATTGGCAACTGCAGGGCACGGCAATGGGAGCATCCTTTGCTCCCATTTATGCCGATTTATTCATGGCATATTTTGAAGAATACATGATCTATGACCCACTTCATAACCTCTTTTTGGTCGAAATAGACATTTGGTGCAGGTACTTGGATGATTGCTGGATGGTGTGGTGGGCAGATGTTAGGTATCTACAGGAATTTGTTGAATATCTTAACCAAAATGTATGGGGTATAGAGTTTACGGTTACATACGATCTCCAAAGCATTAACTTTTTGGATGTTACCGTCACCAGAAATACTGACCATACACTGAACACTAGATCCTATCGCAAATATCCTCAATATAATAATTTGTTGCATGCCTCCAGCATGCACCCAGGCCACACCATCCGCAACATCCCCAAGTCACAGTTTATGCGTATCAAACGCTTGAGCTCGACACATGGTGATTTTGATCGAGATGGTTTGGATCTCTATCACAGGTTTGCCAATAGGGGCTATAGACACCAAGACATTCTTAATGCCTGGAATTTGACCAACAATATTGAGAGAAAAACTTTGTTAGAGTATCAATCTAACACTAGGGATTGCTCCACAAATATCATTCAGTTTGTTACTACGTTTGGTAGAAATTCCAATGCTCTTAAGGGTATTATTAATAGGCATTGGAATATTCTCATGGCCAACGAATATTTGAGAACAATATTGGATCAGAAATGCCACTTCTCTTATAGGAGAGGGAGAACTCTTGGTTCTCTCTTTTCACATTTCAAACATAAAGAAATTGGGGGAGCAATACACCATCAAATGACAATATCAGGGGACATATTAATAGGCACTTTTCCGTGTGGTCATTGTGGCTCATGCAAACAAGTTATTAAGACCAAGGAATTTACTAGTCGTAATACCAGCAAAGTGTATCAATGCAGAATATTTGGCAACTGCAGCAGCAGTTGGCTGATTTATTTGGGAACTTGTCGGTGTTTAGCTTTTTATGTAGGTCAAACCTCTAGACCCTTGAGAACAAGGATCAATGAGCATAGATCAGATATTAAAATCAAGAAAGACACCAATGCCCTGTACAGACATACTCTCAAACATCCTGAAGCACAGTTTTCCTTTGTAATCATTGACAGAATTTTGGGTGACCGCAGCAATCCACAGGGATGGCATAAAATTCTTACTCATAAGGAACAACATTGGATCATTACTTTGGGGGCGCTATTTCCCCCTGGACTCAATGACCACTTGTAACCATTGGGATAGAGGTGGGTATAGTTCATGTTTCAGGTTTATGTGTTAAATGACTTATCAACATATTTTCATCACGAATTATTATGATTATTGGTTTATAGTAATCTATATGCCTCTATCTTTTTCTACAGTTTTTCACATGTTTCATATAGAATTCCATGAATTGTATATCAACATACCTTCTTCGATTATAGCTGAACCAAGCTTTATGGAATCTTGGACCAAGCATGGATTCCCCAATTCGGCTACATCATCATGTATTAACCACACATTTTTTGGTTGGAACACCTAGTGCACTTTGTTCATGTTCTTGATGTGACCCCATGGTTATGATTATACTAACCATATTATGTGTTTTCTCATACTAGTTACATTCATGATACTCAATATAATATGTTGGGGGCATTTAATAATATTTTTTCTAAATATTTTTTTCATTATTACATGAAATCTATACAAATGTTATATTTGTTATATAATGTTAAGCCATGTTTTCATGCTTAATTATGCAGTATAGCTATGTATATTTTTTAGCATTAGGCCATGATTGCATTTACTATTGGCCATTACAGCAGTGTATATATATTTTTGTGCTCTTCCTCTTTAAGCATACATTGGTTGCATTTTCCACTTGTCTCCCAGGTGGGGTGTGTCTATAAATGAATGGTATTTTGTGTAACATGTTTATACACTGAAGAAGGCATTGGTTGCCGAAACCGGTCTGTTTTACTAATAAAGGGCTGTTTTCAGCCAGTTATATGCAACAGAACTAGTATTTTTATTTTGTGATTTCTGGATCTCATACTGCTGGCCTTGTGGTATACACTTAGGATTCCTCTCATGGAAGTGGGAGCGGTGTCTCTCAGCTACTGCATACCATCTCTTGGGACATAGAAAACAAAGATGAATTATTATATATAAATAATAATAAAATATAATAAATTATATCCCAATGGATAAAGGCACTGCTCCTGACACTTGCCCATTACCCCTAGGAGGAATGAATGGGTTGCAGGAGTCTCAAAACTGGGTAAGTGTGGGGGGGGGGGCCTGATTGTTAACTAGGAATCAGGAGACAAAAATGCATTTCTAGTTGCAATGAAAAATGCAGTTAAATTGTCAGAATAATAAACACAAGCTGTATGCAGTTGTGTGCAGTACACTTAATTAAGACACAGGGCTGCATGAGTCTATTTAATCTGATGCCAATCACCTGACTCTTTTACTCTTCTGGTGGGGGAGGGGGTGCCTCAATACATTTGTATGACTCTGACAAAAATGATGAGAGGAGCTCTTTTAATGCTACTATTATGTTTTACTATAGGTTCTTACCTGTGGGTTGAATGGATGTTTTCCATGGCAGTGGGGAAAGTCCCTTCTCTGACTTGATGCCACATTTCTTATGTCTAGTTTAATCTCTCCAAGCTTGGGATAACCAGCTGATCCCCATAACATGGGGGGAGGGAGAACTTTTGAAATAGGGCTGGAAGGCAGACAGGAGAGAGAACTTGAGAAACACAAGTGCTCTATAAGGGAGGTGGTGATTTGCTGTAGGTTACAGCCTTAACACCTTCTGCACATGTGTGCTATGTATCCAAGGGTAGGATGTGCAAGGATCCTCTGTAAGGAGTGTTAACCTGCCTCTGTCAAGAATGTCAGCCAGGATCTGTATCCGCAGTACTCCCAGGGCACAGCTAAGTATCCTCTAGGTAAAGCACTTCACATAAAGCACACCCTAGTTCCTGCCCTGAAGAATGACAACAGAACAAAGCCATGCCACTCCTTTCATTCATTGCACCAATAGTCATCAAGTTTCCAAGCTGCTACTTAAACTTGGGTCACCTAGGTCATAATCAGGACTTTTATCCCATTCTGCTAAAACCTAAGTCATAATCAAGACTTTTATCCCATTCTGCTAAAACCTAGGTCATAGTCAAGACTTTTATCCCATTCTGCTAAAACCTAGGTCATAATCAGGACTTTTATACCATTCTGCTAATACCTAGTTCATAATCAGGACTTTTATCCCATTCTGCTAAACCTAGGTCATAATCAAGACTTTTATCCCATTCTGCTAAAAGAGCTTACCTTTGAATACTACCACTGTGCATAATATGCCAGAGGATTTGGTATAAGTGGAAAAATACATATGCTTTCCTGGCAGCAGTTTTAGCAGCAATCTAGCTTCTGACTGCTCGATCTTTTTGATTCTGTTTATCCTGTAGGGATTCCAGTTTTATTTTGTTATTTGTTTATCTGCTAATTCTACCAAGGGTTTTGACTTCTTTTATCAGGAGAACAGTTGAATTGAAGAAATTAATCCTTCTGGGACATCAAAACTCCATTAATCCATCTGGATACCCTTGAGTGGGTTAATCCCATGACAGGTCTTTTGATTTTGTTGGTCTTGCATTAGTCTTCTTGTCTTTGTTAACTGCACTGGGTTTTTGTGACAACACCTCTCCTCCTGACAGTTCTAATCCCCTGTAATCCTGCTGGGAATACTCTGATTTTGTCAGTTCTGTTTAGATCTCAGCATCTGCTGCATTCTCTGTGGGGAGTCTTACTCACTTAATCCTGCTACATGTGTTACTAATATATTAATTCTTTTGGGGGCCCATGATTCCAGATTCAGCTATGGGTTCCCAAAAACTATAACTAGCCTAGATGAAAATGTCACTCTAGTTACTCATGAATAACTGCAATGTGAAGATTTAATAAAATCCTTGTGTCAGGGATCATATACAGATTGTTATACTGCATGATTAGAAAATTAACCTTCAAATATTCAGAAAGGAAAATAAGTTTTTCTGCAGCATCTGCTTGTCCATCACTGTTGACTATGTTGTCTGTTAGGGATTTGTGAGTAGACTTAGAGTTATTTTCCTGCACTATTAATAAATCCATAACAGGACAGCAACAATGTATCACTATCAAGACAATATTGTTTGATTACAGAATCTAGTCAAAAGAAGCAATAACGTGCACTGCAACGTAGTTACTAATGGGCAGTCATGTAATATGCAGTACTGAAAGCATGGGAGTGTCAAGCAATTTTTTAAATTACCACACCACCAACTAAACCTGGCACTACCATCATATCAATAAAAGTATGCCATGTTGCTCTGCGGCATTATGGGATAAAGCCTTAACTACTCCACAGCTGACATGTGTTTGAGTAGTGACAGGGGAAGCAGGAAAAACCCAATAGGGGGATGGGTGTGAGCAACATTTTTGGGCTTACCCATCTCAGGGAGAGGGTTGTGTTTTGACCTACTGCCAGGCATCTGCAAAGGAGTTTAAGGATAAACATGGTAGCATTTCTGTCAAAATGCTGTTACAATGCATAATATGCCATAGGATTAGGTATAAGTGGAAAAATACCTATGTTTTCCTGGCAGCAGTTTTAGCAGCATCCTAGCTTCAAAATGGAGGGCTTAGACTGGGGAGGAGAGGGAAATGTCCAAAGAAGCACGTTGACCCAGTCCCTCATGCCCGCTTTTCCCCTTAAGGGAAACAAATGGGATGATTAGGCTCATGTCACAGCTCTCATCCTGACCAGGGAATGAATGGACTTGGCTCTTGCCCCCACATACAAGGAACAAACAGACCAACTGCATGTAGGTAGGAGGGGTATCAAGCAGGCAAAAAACTCTCATTGTCATACCTGCCTGTGCCTTTCATCAGCTAATGAATATCAAGTGTATCTGAAACTGTAACTGTACACTGGCAATGCTATGTGAAACCATGCTATTACATAGCATTTTCAGTTCTGTACACTGGCAGTGCTATGTGAAACCATGCTTTTACATAGCATTTTCAGTTCTGTACACTGGCAGTGCTATGTGAAACCATGCTATTACATAGCATTTTCAGTTTTGTACACTGGCAGTGCTATGGGAAACCATGCTATTACATAGCATTTTCAGTTCTGTACACTGGCAATGCATTGTGAAACCATGCTATTACATAACATTTTCAAGACTACACCCTTGCTATGCTGCATGAAACTATGTTATTACCCAGTATTTTCAGTTCTGTACACTGGCAATTCTATGTGAAACCATGCTATTACATAGCATTTTCATTTCTGTACACTGGCAATGCTATGTGAAACCATGCTATTACATTGCATTTTCAGTTCTGTACACTGGCAGTGCTATGGGAAATCATGCTATTACATAGCATTTTCAGTTCTGTACACTGGCAATGCTATGTGAAACCATGCCATTACATAACATTTTCAGTTCTGTACACTGGCAATGCTATGTGAAAGCATGCAATTACATAGCATTTTCAGTTCTGTACACTGGCAATGCTATGTGAAACCATGCCATTACATAACATTTTCAGTTCTGTACACTGGCAATGCTATGTGAAACCATGCTATTACATAGCATTTTCAGTTCTGTACACTGGCAATGCTATGTGAAACCATGCCATTACACAGCATTTTCAGTTCTGTAGATTGGCAATGCTATGTGAAACCATGCTATTAAATTGTATTTTCAGTTCTGTACACTGGCAATGTTATGTGAAACCATTCTATTACATAGCATTTTCAGGACTACACCCTTGCTATGTTACACAAAACTATGTTATTACACAGTATTTTCAGGTGTGTATACTGGGAATGCTAAGTGAAACTATGCTATTACATGGAATTTTCAGGTCTGTACACTAGCATTGGCATATGATTTCTGGTTATATGATAAGCTTGTAATTAATTCTACTGTGTTCAGATTATAGTAATTCTAATCAGTGCATCCCATATGGTCAGCATATTTATGCTGGAACATTTATTGCATAAATTCCTGCAAATATTGCTTACATTTTTCAAAGTGTGGGAATTTATGAGGATTTGTATATGGTATTACATGGTTCTTATCAAAGGGCTGACATTTTCCTGGAGCATTTCAACATCATATTTGGAACACAGTTTAACATATAGTGGACTCTGTATTGTATTTGAAATAAACCCACACTTACATTGCGAGCAGTCTTTCCCAATCCATCCAGGAAGGCACTGACATGAACCATCTATAGGATTACATGTTCCATTATTTGTACAAAAGCAGTCTTCGGCACAGTTCTTCCCATATCGTCCACTGGCACAGACTAAAGAATCATAATGCAGTAAAGGTTAGATAAAAAAAAAAGTAATACAGTCAGACTGATTCTGCATACTTTATCATTTCTGTGTCAACATACAAGGGGAGGGGCAGGCTCAACAAGGTTAGCTTAATGGTTAAGGTGTATATTTCACAGTCACAAGGTACAAGGTTTAATTCTCACCTTTGGTAACTGCCTGGCCATTGGCTAGGCATGAAATTGCCTGCAAACTGTCTACTATTCACCTGTA
Source organism: Protopterus annectens (assembly GCF_019279795.1). Lineage (NCBI taxonomy): Eukaryota > Metazoa > Chordata > Ceratodontiformes > Protopteridae > Protopterus > Protopterus annectens. Next base: position 1,245,348,220 of record NC_056739.1, read on the forward strand.
TACTTTTAACATGAACATAGTAAATTTAAGAACTATACATTACATGTATTGAAATAATGAAATATATTACAGAGACTGATAAGAGGGAACTAGGACATTTGGTTAAACGTCTTTTTGCTTGAATTGCACATGACTAAAATTAAGTGGTTGAAAGTCTGCTTGGTTGAATGCTCATTTGTCTGAAAATATATGTAGTTGATTGTGGTAGAGTTACACATAGTTTGTGTGTGGGAGACAGAAGTGTTTCTCTGTGCATTCATTACTCTGAAATGATTGAAAACTAAGCACATTTAAATAAAGAGCTTGCAATGAGGTTTAACCCTGCAAAACCATAGCCTGTCTTGCAAATACTCATGCAAATGTTTTCTAAGCATTTTATCAGAGCCATAGTAAGACGTCAAGCACCGTGTGCAGATGACAATAATGGAACATCTCAACTCAAATCTCAAGGATGAGGAGACAATAAAAAGTACTCTACATTAGAAACCAAGAGGAAAAAGTCTTCTATAAAGCGAATACTCCCCCAGTAATGTAACAAGCAGCTTGCTACCATTAAATCACCATGCACCGAATACTTCAATGCTTCAGCCCTGAGTCCCCACTACCGGCACCTGTTAGCTGTGTCCCTGATGGCTCACATTCAGGGTAATACCCCCTTACCTCTCAATAGTTACAGATCTCCATTTTTATGGCCTCAGTTAGAGAATGAAGAAAAATTATATCTTTAACATACACCTTCCTAGCATTTGTATTAAAAAACTAAATGGGGAAACAGTGGGTGTGCTATCTGATGTATTATTTCCAGAGAGCTAGAACACAGAATGAACCATGTTCACCATTTTCTCCAGGCATATTCAATGGAGTCTGTTATGACTTCCTTTAAAGTCTCCTAAACTGATCATAATACAAATACATTTATAAACATTCAGAACCCGAAGCAACATTTCCCAAGATACAAAATCCTCTGGATAACAGAAGCTCACTGATTCATAGTGAATGTCACACTCAAGAAGAGTTTAAAGGTAATGTGAGAAAAAATTCCACAATTTTAAAAATTTGGACTTCTTTATCAAACATCATCATCTCCTTTTGGCTTATCCCAGTTAGGGATCACCACAGCAGAACAACGGTCCACAGAACAATTGGCAGTGGAGTTTTACAGTGTCGAGTTGCCAGCCCAGTGCCCAACCTTCCACAGAAAGCACACACATGCACGCACTCACACCAAGGGCCAATTTAGAGTGTCCAATCCACCTACAGCATGTCTTTGGGATGTGGGAGGAAACCGGAGCACCCGGAGGAAACTAACACAACCACAGGGAGGACATGCAGACTCCACACAGAAGGCACCTCCGCCGAGAATCGAATCAGAGAACCTCTTGCTGTGAGGTGGCAATGCTAACCACTGCATCACCACGGACAAAACACGTAAAGCAAAATACTAGTTTACAAGACAGCAAGGGTTTGCTATGAAAATATCAGGCAGTATTCAAACAGATAAATGAACCTGAGAATGAAAAAAAGGATAAGAAGCTTTTCTAAGGCATCCTACTTTTGCAGCCAATACTACAAGGCTTTTCTTTTCCTAATTAGTATACAAATACATTAAACTATATATATATATATATATATGTGTATGGTTCCCATTTCATAAAGGTGAACGCTCAAAATCCCGAAACCCCAAAACCGTGAAACACAAAATCGCGAACATTAACACACCATAAACCACACAACACATACACCGTCCTACCCACACCACAACAAATAAAACAACAAAACATACACAAACACAATAACACAAATCAACACACCTACACTACATATAAGCAGGGGGCAATCCCCCCTGCACCCCCCCCATGTATATATATATATATATATATATATATATATATATATATATATATATATATTAACTCCGAGATCACACAAACAGAAAAAGACAGCAAACTCACACTCAGGCATTCTACAGTCTCTTACACACACACACACACACACACACTCACACACACACACACACACACACACACACACACACACACACCAACACATCCAACACTTAGACACTCAGACTTTCACCTGCCTACCCTAACCCACACGTATAACTTACAAACACACTCACATACATTCAAACTCCCACCCAAAACCCTTACAAAACACTGACTTACCTTAAATTGCACCTAAATCCACACACTACACAGGACACCATCCACAAAACCACCGCATGTAATGTAGCGTAAAGCCATAACTGTAAATTTCAGATATTCGAATTTGCAATTATGCACTTTCGCTATTTTAAACATTCACCTTTATGGTCTCAAGATACTGAAATTCGAGATTTCAGTATTTCGAGATTATAAAGGGGAACCATCTACTTCTCAGAAGTCCATGCCAACACAAAGGGACTCTGGCTGACCAAGTTTGCAGATGACTGGCCATTATTAACTCCCCAAATGATGCAGACATCCTACAGAAAGGCCTCACTGAGACCAAGGACTGGTGTTGAAACCATGGCCTTAAGCTTAATGCCAAAAAATGCTTCGTTATCCCCTTTGGTAAAAATTCAGTGCCCATTAATTACCACATTGATGGAAGCCCACTGAACACTGAAGGTGTTAAAAGAGATCTGGGGATGCAGGTTGACAGCAACCTCTCCTTTGACCACCACAATGCCACTTTGGTCAGAAAGCCCTTCTGTATGGCACATCTCATTACCAAGGGTTTTGCATCCAGGAAGAAAGAAGTCATCGTCTCTCTCTACTCTTCGCTCATTAGACCAATCATTGAGTATAATGCCCCATTTGGCATGCACCTCACTAGACACCTGCAACAGCTGGAGACGCCATAGAAGTACCTCACGAAGAGGATCCTAGGCAATTAAACACATGTCCTACATGGACAGACTCAAAAGACTCCAGCTATTCTGTCTCATATCGCATGCTTGACTTAAGGCGATTTCTGCTTGACTTACAAAGCCATATCTGACCCAGCTCTGTTAGAAATGCTACATCTAAAGAAATCCCAATTCCTCTGCACCATACGCTCCAGAGACCTCAACCTCATTACCACAATCAACAGAACATGCCTAAGGGACAGGTTCCTCACCCAGAGACTGCCCATGCTCTGGAATAGACTTCACATACATGTCAAGCAGAGCACCTCGCTGTCCCTCTTCCAGAGAAATCTTGATGAGTGGATGGGTAATAGAAAGTTCACCCCGGGATCACTCTAGTACCTCTACTTGATACAGGCACTGGGAACTAACATCAGATGGCACAATGCCAGGGCACTTCTATAAGCTAGGCTTGTAAAGGCTCCAGGGCCATTAGCCTAGTACACACCTATGACCCTATGAACCTATGAATTAAACGCAAATTTAATTCATATAATTTATATCTTTTACTTTTTTTTTTTTTTTTTTACTTTGATACTTCTGTATTGCATTACATGATTTGAATTTATTATTTTTGTGAAGTGTTTAGGTATTTAAGCCGTACAATAAATACAGACTTAAGCAGTTGATGTTTAACTGTTATCAACATGATTTTACTTTAAATGTATAATTCTGGAGGCTCCCCAGCAACCAATAAAATGGACCTGTCAGTAGGGTAAACCTTGTCAACAAAACATAGGTAGTAGGGTAAACCTAGTCAACAAAACATAGGCAAAGCAATAAATAAGTAGAATCACCTTTAAATGTTGTATTACATAGCAGATATTCAAATACTTCATTTTCATGGTGAAATAAACAAATAAAATATTTGTCTTTCTCCTTTCTTTGTCAGTTTCAGCATTTCAAGACATTGTGTTTGACTTTCTCTAATATGAGCAGTTGGGCAGTTGTGCTGCAAAAGCATAAAAAAAAGCTATGATTCCCTACATGAATTTGTATTACCGACAACTGACCAACTCTCTTTTTGGTAAGTTCTTGGATTTCAGCTGCATTAAATATACAAGATCTACAGCCCCAATGTTGTGAATATTGACTCTAGGTGATGGTTACTGTTGATGTGGCACCCTGACCCCGTGCACAAAACGGGAAAGAGATGGCTAAGGCCAATGCTGATACACATCTCCTCTTGTTTTCTTTAATGCTCTAAATAACATTTGATAAGACGTTTCCAAGAAAAACTCTGTAGTACTTTCAAACTACACTAGACTGTGGACATGCTATATTTACTTCACCTCACATTCTTCTAATACAAATCATTACTAGCAATAACCTCTTGCTTTTTAATTCCCTACAATTTTACTCAACTTTCTTTATCATTAATGCTTTTAGCATACTTGCTGTGTCCCAAATCCTTTGTCAGAATTGTATGAAATAAGTTGTTGATCCTTTTACTAAAATTAATTCCTGATAAACTGACCAAGAGGCCCTGCTGGATGGCCTAAAATAAGGATATCATTGGTCTTTCTCCTACTTCTAACCTAACTGATGCCCGGTGATGTGCTTAGGCTAATGATAGAAACTTATTATACTTACATTTTGTATTAAACTGCAACAAAACTGCCTGAGAAAAACACATTATAATCTGTATAACCACAACCTTGCCTTCTTTACATGTCTAATTTCTCAAACCTTCAGTTCCTGAAGCACCAATCAGTTTGTGCTCCAACTGACCTTACTCAAGCAAAACCATCTAATAATTTTAGTGAAACATGTTGTAATCTGTATAACCACAACCTTGCCTTCTCTACCTGTCTAATTTCATAATTCTTCTCTTTCTGAAGCACCAATCAACCTGTGTGCCAACTGCCCTTATTCATCCAAAACCATCTAATAATTTGTAGGTGTTTTACTATATTAAGCTGTAGAGTTTTGTACTTGCATTAGAATGCCTATATTAGCCACACATCATGGAGGCACAGAGTTTTGTACTTGCATTAGAATGCCTATATTAGCCGCACATCATGGAGGCACAGAGTTTTGTACTTGCATTAGAATGCCTATATTAGCCGCACATCATGGAGGCACAGAGTTTTGTACTTGCATTAGAATGCCTATATTAGCCGCACATCATGGAGGCACAGAGTTTTGTACTTGCATTAGAATGCCTATATTAGCCGCACATCATGGAGGCACAGAGTTTTGTACTTGCATTAGAATGCCTATATTAGCCGCACATCATGGAGGCACAGAGTTTTGTACTTGCATTAGAATGCCTATATTAGCCGCACATCATGGAGGCACAGAGTTTTGTACTTGCATTAGAATGCCTATATTAGCCGCACATCATGGAGGCACAGAGTTTTGTACTTGCATTAGAATGCCTATATTAGCCGCACATCATGAGGCACAGAGTTTTGTACTTGCATTCGAATGCCTATATTAGCCGCACATCATGAGGCACAGAGTTTTGTACTTGCATTAGAATGCCTATATTAGCCGCACATCATGGAGGCACAGAGTTTTGTACTTGCATTAGAATGCCTATATTAGCCGCACATCATGGAGGCACAGAGTTTTGTACTTGCATTAGAATGCCTATATTAGCCGCACATCATGGAGGCACAGAGTTTTGTACTTGCATTAGAATGCCTATATTAGCCGCACATCATGGAGGCACAGAGTTTTGTACTTGCATTAGAATGCCTATATTAGCCACACATCATGGAGGCACAGAGTTTTGTACTTGCATTAGAATGCCTATATTAGCCGCACATCATGGAGGCACAGAGTTTTGTACTTGCATTAGAATGCCTATATTAGCCGCACATCATGGAGGCACAGAGTTTTGTACTTGCATTAGAATGCCTATATTAGCCGCACATCATGGAGGCACAGAGTTTTGTACTTGCATTAGAATGCCTATATTAGCCGCACATCATGGAGGCACAGAGTTTTGTACTTGCATTAGAATGCCTATATTAGCCGCACATCATGGAGGCACAGAGTTTTGTACTTGCATTAGAATGCCTATATTAGCCGCACATCATGGAGGCACAGAGTTTTGTACTTGCATTAGAATGCCTATATTAGCCGCACATCATGGAGGCACAGAGTTTTGTACTTGCATTAGAATGCCTATATTAGCCGCACATCATGGAGGCACAGAGTTTTGTACTTGCATTAGAATGCCTATATTAGCCGCACATCATGGAGGCACAGAGTTTTGTACTTGCATTAGAATGCCTATATTAGCCACACATCATGGAGGCACAGAGTTTTGTACTTGCATTAGAATGCCTATATTAGCCGCACATCATGGAGGCACAGAGTTTTGTACTTGCATTAGAATGCCTATATTAGCCGCACATCATGGAGGCACAGAGTTTTGTACTTGCATTAGAATGCCTATATTAGCCGCACATCATGGAGGCACAGAGTTTTGTACTTGCATTAGAATGCCTATATTAGCCGCACATCATGGAGGCACAGAGTTTTGTACTTGCATTAGAATGCCTATATTAGCCGCACATCATGGAGGCACAGAGTTTTGTACTTGCATTAGAATGCCTATATTAGCCGCACATCATGGAGGCACAGAGTTTTGTACTTGCATTAGAATGCCTATATTAGCCGCACATCATGGAGGCACAGAGTTTTGTACTTGCATTAGAATGCCTATATTAGCCGCACATCATGGAGGCACAGAGTTTTGTACTTGCATTAGAATGCCTATATTAGCCGCACATCATGGAGGCACAGAGTTTTGTACTTGCATTAGAATGCCTATATTAGCCGCACATCATGGAGGCACAGAGTTTTGTACTTGCATTAGAATGCCTATATTAGCCGCACATCATGGAGGCACAGAGTTTTGTACTTGCATTAGAATGCCTATATTAGCCACACATCATGGAGGCACAGAGTTTTGTACTTGCATTAGAATGCCTATATTAGCCACACATCATGGAGGCACAGAGTTTTGTACTTGCATTAGAATGCTTATATTAGCCGCACATCATGGAAGCACAGAGTTTTGTACTTGCATTAGAATGCATATATTAGGTTCATAGGTAGGTTCATAGGTAGGTACTAGGTTATTGGCCCTAGGGCCTATATAAGCCTAGCCAAAAATGTATCCTGGCTTTCGCCACCCAAGAAAATTATTTTCCTGTACCCCTGTCAAGCAGAGCCACAGAAGTGATCCCTGGGGTGAAGTTCCTATTTCCCATCCAATCATCAAGATTTTTCTTGAAGAGTGCTAATGAGGAGCTCTGTTTGACATAGATAGGTAGTCTGTTCCAGAGTATGGGAAGTCTATGGGACAGGAATCTATCCCTCCAGCATGTTCTGTTTATTGTGGTGACAAGGTTTAGGTCCCTAGAGGATGTAGCTCGGAGTGATTGGGATTTGTTTAAGTGGAGCATGTCCAACAGCTCTGGGTTTGAGCTTTGTATGTTAGGCAGAGAATTAGCCACACATCATGGAGGCACAGAGTTTTGTACTTGCATTAGAATGCCTATATTAGCCGCACATCATGGAGGCACAGAGTTTTGTACTTGCATTAGAATGCCTATATTAGCCACACATCATGGAGGCACAGAGTTTTGTACTTGCATTAGAATGCCTATATTAGCCGCACATCATGGAGGCACAGAGTTTTGTACTTGCATTAGAATGCCTATATTAGCCGCACATCATGAGGCACAGTTTTGTACTTGCATTAGAATGCCTATATTAGCCGCACATCATAGAGGCACAGAGTTTTGTACTTGCATTAGAATGCCTATATTAGCCGCACATCATGAGGCACAGAGTTTTGTACTTGCATTAGAATGCCTATATTAGCCGCACATCATGGAGGCACAGAGTTTTGTACTTGCATTAGAATGCCTATATTAGCCGCACATCATGGAGGCACAGAGTTTTGTACTTGCATTAGAATGCCTATATTAGCCGCACATCATGGAGGCACAGAGTTTTGTACTTGCATTAGAATGCCTATATTAGCCACACATCATGGAGGCACAGAGTTTTGTACTTGCATTAGAATGCCTATATTAGCCGCACATCATGGAGGCACAGAGTTTTGTACTTGCATTAGAATGCCTATATTAGCCGCACATCATGGAGGCACAGAGTTTTGTACTTGCATTAGAATGCCTATATTAGCCGCACATCATGGAGGCACAGAGTTTTGTACTTGCATTAGAATGCCTATATTAGCCGCACATCATGGAGGCACAGAGTTTTGTACTTGCATTAGAATGCCTATATTAGCCGCACATCATGGAGGCACAGAGTTTTGTACTTGCATTAGAATGCCTATATTAGCCGCACATCATGGAGGCACAGAGTTTTGTACTTGCATTAGAATGCCTATATTAGCCGCACATCATGGAGGCACAGAGTTTTGTACTTGCATTAGAATGCCTATATTAGCCGCACATCATGGAGGCACAGAGTTTTGTACTTGCATTAGAATGCCTATATTAGCCGCACATCATGGAGGCACAGAGTTTTGTACTTGCATTAGAATGCCTATATTAGCCGCACATCATGGAGGCACAGAGTTTTGTACTTGCATTAGAATGCCTATATTAGCCACACATCATGGAGGCACAGAGTTTTGTACTTGCATTAGAATGCCTATATTAGCCACACATCATGGAGGCACAGAGTTTTGTACTTGCATTAGAATGCCTATATTAGCCACACATCATGGAGGCACAGAGTTTTGTACTTGCATTAGAATGCCTATATTAGCCACACATCATGGAGGCACAGAGTTTTGTACTTGCATTAGAATGCCTATATTAGCCACACATCATGGAGGCACAGAGTTTTGTACTTGCATTAGAATGCCTATATTAGCCGCACATCATGAGGCACAGTTTTGTACTTGCATTAGAATGCCTATATTAGCCACACATCATGGAGGCACAGAGTTTTGTACTTGCATTAGAATGCCTATATTAGCCGCACATCATGGAGGCACAGAGTTTTGTACTTGCATTAGAATGCCTATATTAGCCGCACATCATGGAGGCACAGAGTTTTGTACTTGCATTAGAATGCCTATATTAGCCACACATCATGGAGGCACAGAGTTTTGTACTTGCATTAGAATGCATATATTAGGTTCATAGGTATGTTCATAGGTAGGTACTAGGTTATTGGCCCTAGGGCCTATATAAGCCAAGCCAAAAATGTATCCTGGCTTTTGCCAGCCAAGAAAATTATTTTCCTGTACCCCTATCAAGCAGAGCCACAGAAGTGATCCCTGGGGTGAATTTCCTATTTCCCATCCAATCATCAAGACTTTTCTTGAAGAGTGCTAATGAGGAGCTCTGTTTGACATAGATAGGTAGTCTTTTCCAGAGTATGGGAAGTCTATGGGACAAGAATCTATCCCTCCAGCATGTTCTGTTTATTGTGGTGACAAGGTTTAGGTCCCTAGAGGATGTAGCTCGGAGGGATTGGGATTTGTTTAAGTGGAGCATGTCCAACAGCTCTGGGTTTGAGCTTTGTATGTTAGGCAGAGAATTAGCCACACATCATGGAGGCACAGAGTTTTGTACTTGCATTAGAATGCCTATATTAGCCACACATCATGGAGGCACAGAGTTTTGTACTTGCATTAGAATGCCTATATTAGCCACACATCATGGAGGCACAGAGTTTTGTACTTGCATTAGAATGCCTATATTAGCCGCACATCATGGAGGCACAGAGTTTTGTACTTGCATTAGAATGCCTATATTAGCCGCACATCATGGAGGCACAGAGTTTTGTACTTGCATTAGAATGCCTATATTAGCCGCACATCATGGAGGCACAGAGTTTTGTACTTGCATTAGAATGCCTATATTAGCCGCACATCATGGAGGCACAGAGTTTTGTACTTGCATTAGAATGCCTATATTAGCCGCACATCATGGAGGCACAGAGTTTTGTACTTGCATTAGAATGCCTATATTAGCCGCACATCATGGAGGCACAGAGTTTTGTACTTGCATTAGAATGCCTATATTAGCCGCACATCATGGAGGCACAGAGTTTTGTACTTGCATTAGAATGCCTATATTAGCCGCACATCATGGAGGCACAGAGTTTTGTACTTGCATTAGAATGCCTATATTAGCCGCACATCATGGAGGCACAGAGTTTTGTACTTGCATTAGAATGCCTATATTAGCCGCACATCATGGAGGCACAGAGTTTTGTACTTGCATTAGAATGCCTATATTAGCCACATATCATGGAGGCACAGAGTTTTGTACTTGCATTAGAATGCCTATATTAGCCGCACATCATGGAGGCACAGAGTTTTGTACTTGCATTAGAATGCCTATATTAGCCGCACATCATGGAGGCACAGAGTTTTGTACTTGCATTAGAATGCCTATATTAGCCGCACATCATGGAGGCACAGAGTTTTGTACTTGCATTAGAATGCCTATATTAGCCGCACATCATGGAGGCACACATTCTCTCTTTCTCCTTCCTCTCCTCTTTCATAGTACCTCTATCCTGTTCTGTCTTACTTACTAAAGCCCTAGTACACAACATAGCTTTTGTTTGGCTTTATGCATAAGAATTTTCCCCTTTATATTACAAAGATCCTTGTTCATTGTCCACAATACTTACTCTAGTTACTTTAAAAGATGAACTTTGGCTTACTGAGGCCAACAGATTTCTGTACTCCCTATTTGTAGTATGTAAGGACAATTTTTTCTACTTTTCCTAATATATCCTGATACTGAACTGCTCAAAATATTAAGGAAAGCTTGGGCTTACTGATACTTTTTTTTTCACAAGATTCCCAGGCGTTTTATGGTCTACCTGCCAGACCACCAACTCTCCACCCACCTGGTCATTATATCTCACACCCAGTACACTTCATACACCATCATACTTATCCTTCCCTTGTATGCACCATAATGCATTCATACACTATCCCACACTCCCTAATCTAAGCTTCCCAATAATTTTCTGTGCTTTACTTTCTACATTCAAACCCTTCTACCATCTTTCTCTGCTGCGTCTATATTCCTCACCTTCATCCTGCTCACTATGCTTATTACCCACATTGCACCCTTAACCCTACTCTTTCTTTTATCCAATATTACATCTTACTAGCAGCAACTTTTTATAAACTACCCTTCTTCACCCATCTCTGCCTCTACAGTGCAACACAAAACCATTACCCACGTTCACATTTCATCAAGCTTGCTCAGTACCACCAATGTCAAACTTTTACCCATCCAACCCTGGGGCACATTTAAACAAATGAAACTCATACTTAAATGCCCTAACTGACTGATACAAATATTATCTTCAATTGAGCTCTGTGGTGATGTTCACCCAAACTCAAGACCCAACATAAATCAACTACCACCAATGTCAAACTTTTACCCATCCAACCCAGGCGCACATTTAAACAAATGAAACTCATACTTAAATGCCCTAACTGACTGATACAAATATTATCTTCAATTGAGCTCTGTGGTGATGTTCACCCAAACTCAAGACCCAACATAAATCAACTACAACCAAGTATATCACAACCCATAAACAGTTATACTAACAATAGCTTTTCCAAGACAAAATCTGACCTACTACTACTAAACATGAATGTAAGGAGTCTGTCAAACAAAATACATGACCTGCATGCATCCCTCTCCCTCTACTCTCCACTCGTAGCCATCTTAACAGAAACCTGTCTTAAACCTGAAATATGTAATAATGAGATTCTTCCACCAGGCTATGACATCCATAGATTAGACAGGCTTAACTAGCAGAGCAGAGGTGTAGCAATTTTGTATAAAAACTCACTGAAACTTAATTACCTAGACCCACACCCACCAAAGTTCAATAATGCAGAGATATTATTTTCTAGACTGGAACTAAACCCCAATAAATTCATAATCATAATAGCAATTTACATTCTCCCCAACAATGAGTCCATCTTAATTGAAGACATCTTGCACTGGACATCAGCTACTTTTTCCCAAGAAACCATTATCATGGGAGATTTTAATCTAGATCAGTCAACCTGCACATCTGAAAATCCCACAAACTTAAACTTGCATGGCTTCTCCCAGTTAATAAAATATCCAACTCGAGTTGATAAAAAGACAAATAGAAACTCAATTTTAGATTGGATCTTAACCACAAACCTTCTCTTGCTAGAGTGTCAGGATGTCTCCCTGATAGCTTAAGCAACTATCTACCCACTTACCTCCTTCACCAAAACACACACTCCCCCAAAACCACAATATTTAGACAAATATGTAACAGACAATTTCTCTTCTCAAAACTGCATACTAACCTTAAAACACTGTGATTGGTCTCCTTTGTCATCCCTTCCACTTGATGCTGCAGTATCATATTTTAATGATACAAAACTCAATAGTCAAGCCCCACAAAGTGCCATAGGAACCATAAGAACTAAAGCAAACTATGCCCCCTGGTTAACAAAACAGACTAGACTTCTCCTCAAAACTAGAGACGAAGTCTGGGCACAATATCACTGCAATAAAAACCCAGCTACCGCCAACTCAGAAACAGATAAAAAAAAAACAGGTAAAAAAGTGACAAAAAATCATATTATATAACAGTACAACAGAAATACCAAAATAACCCCCAACATTCTGGGTAAGTATTAATCAGTTACTTCATCCCAGCCAATCTGTCACCCCAACTACAGCTACCACAAATATTGCAACCCAATTCAATAACTGCTTCACCAACTCTATCCTAAACCTTACCAAAACAAATAATACTACCCTACTAAAAATCCCCACTGAACCTCATAACCCAACTGATAACTTTTCTTTTAAAACAGTACCACCCAGCATAATAATAAGAATGCTTAAACTAAAATCTAACACCCTTTCTGCTGACAATTCACCAACCGACTACCTTAAATTAGCAGTAGAACCCATAGCCTATCCAATATCGGTGCTAATTAATCATTCCATAAATTAACTTTGTGTGCCCAAAATCTGGAAAACTTCCTACATAATACCACTACATAAAGGGGGAACCAACACTGACCTTACTAATTACAGACCTATAGTAATTTTATCACCTCTATCCATCATCTTAGAAAAATGCATCCATTCACAACTCATGAATCACCTAATCTCAAATAATCTCCTAACACCCAGCATGGTTTTTGACCTAACCATAGCACCTCCACAGTACTTTTAAATTTTACAGACATCATTAACCACCTTAGAAACAATGGTCAACTAGTCTTCTCAATATTCCTAGACATGTCCAAAGCGTTTGATACAGTCTACAACCAAAAACTTCAACAATAACTCCTGTCTGTTAAGCTAAGCTGCTCTGCCATTCAGCGGTTCTATGACTATTTATCAGATTGACAACACGCAGTAAAATGGTACAATGAATTCTCTCCTTCATTACTGGTTACACTAGGTGTAGCACACGGATCAGTCTTAGGCCCTCTTTTATTTAACATTTTTACAAACAAGCTCCATTCAGCAAATGACTCAGCCGAAATTATACAATATGCTGATGATTCCGCACTTATATGTGTAGCATCCTCCCTCTCTGAACTTCAAAAAAAAAAAAAAACCTCTCTTTCACTGCTGTAGAATCTTGGCTTGCCAATTCACAATTAATCCTTAACCCCAAATAAAGTTCTCCTAATTTCTACCTGACTAATCTCATACTTATGTAGAAAAAGCCAAACTGCAACCAAGATCAAATACGAAGCTCCGTTCAAACAAACAGATAGTCTTTAATGTAGCTTAAAATCCACCAAATTGAGCGCTTTCATCTGCCCTAAGCAGACTTCATCAGAATGATTAATAAACAGTGCCTCACATTTTTATACCATTCTACTACTGCAGTAATTATTCAATAATTGACAAATTACAACAAACAAACATTTTAGATTGTGAATTTTAAGAGTACAACTCACCACACTACACTAATATATAAGTGTCCTATTTATTCCAGTCATAAATTTACTTTTTTATTTACTTTTTTAATTTCATGCTTTTTTATATTCCCATATTGTCTTCCATTTCTATTTATATGTCTGTCTATTTATTCTTAGCCCTGTGAAGTATACCCAACAATATTTATATTCATTATGTACAGGTTTTATTATATAATAAGTTACATTATTTATGTTTATTTTTGAGATAAAACAACCCATATTGTAGCATGAAACAATATAATTATATCAAGAAATATATTTAAAAGTTTAATTAATCAAAATATATTAGTATATATATATTCAATAAAATATAAATTATAAAGTATACTACACATGTAATGTAGCATCAGTATTTTTAAGTATTTATATGCACAGTAGCACTTTTGACAGAGGATTAAAGAGTAGAAATATACCAATGGGTTAAATTCAGTTTGGACAAGCTAACTATTTATATTCACTGTTATATCAACAGGTTTATGGAATGATTGATTTGTTTGTTGTAATTTGTCAATTATTGAATAATTACTGCAGTAGTAGAATGGTATAAAAATGTGAGGCACTGTTTATTAATCATTCTGATGAAGTCTGCTTAGGGCAGATGAAAGTGCTCAATTTGGTGGATTTTAAGCTACATTAAAGACTATCTGTTTGTTTGAATGGAGCTTCGTATTTGTTCTTAATCTCATACTTAGTTACTTTCCTACTAAGATACCTTCATCTCTTACGCTCTCTCACTCCCATAATAATTGTAATCCTTTCTTCTATTCACTAACTCAGATTATAACTATGCTATTTAATAACAACATATTTACTTTCAACTATCACTGCTTAATAAAATACTATCTTTTAACACATCCTTTGTCTACTTCTCAACCAAATTATCTAACATGAACTTTATAGAATATACTGACAGATACTTTATGCAATACTAACAAATCTCCCTATATTTGTATGGCTACTATAAAATGTACTAAGTGTGAATTCTTTTCTTTGTATGTTTGACCTATGTTTGAATTAACCTTTGATTGTAATCTGCTATGTCTTTATATATGTTACTGCTATTGTATTACAAATGTCTGGATTTTGTATATGCCACTGTTTGAATGTAAAAGTAAGAATGTAACTTGGGTCTTTTTCTCCTGGGTCTCCATTGAAAAGGGATTAACAACCCAGTTGGACTATCCCAGTAAACAAATAAATAAATAAATAAATTATGAACCAATTAGGCTGTCCTTAGATGTACCCCATTTCTATTGGAGCACATGAGCCATAGTGTAACCAGACATTCCAAGGTTTCAAAACATCTGAGTGCTGATCTCATATTCTCTATGACAAACTTAAATGGGTTATAGATTATGCAGTATACTGTTAGAAAACACTTAATAGAAGGCAATGCTCTTCTCCAGCTAGAGCTCTGCTGCATCTAATTGCCAAGCTGTGCATTCCCATTTGGAACACATATGTACAATCAAACATGTTTGGTTAGACAGAAAGCCTTTTCTTCCTTCTCTGGCTTTGAGGTCAGAGTTCTTTGCACATAATACCGGCCTGACTAGATGGCAAATTTCAAACATTAGCCAAGTCACTGAGTAGATTTCTGAGTTGTACTTCTCCAAACTGGTCAAGTTATGCATTTCTATATGTCAGGTGACTGACATGTTTTGAATATGCACTCAACATCATGGGACTGGACCCTGTCTGCCAATCTTGTACTATCTTTCCTGGATGGTCTTAGCCTTATTATTTTCCAAATTATTCAGACTTCTCTCAGGACCAGGGCTTTACCATCTGTTTTAAAGACAATATTAGTTATGATGATCCTTAAGAAAATCATTTTTAGCTTTCACTTTCTGAAACATTATCCACCAATCACACACCTTTTGTTACTGGGAAGGTTACTGAGAAAGCTAATGGTGTGCATCTTGATTTGTTTATGAAAGCCCACAGGCTCAGCTAATTTCATTCTTGTTTCCTGACTCATCAAAGCTTACTGATATCTGTCAAAATGGTCATTACTGACCCATTAATGGTGAGAGATCAATGCTATTTCTCTATTTTAGTCTTCCTTGGATTTTCTTATCAGTTTTTGACATCACAGATCGTGTAGATCATGTTGGCTTTCCTGAGGCATGCCTTTGTCTTGCGCATCAGGTGGTTTGCATATCTCACCTTGCGAGTTGCACTCAAACATCAGTCTCAAAGAGTTATCTTTAGGTTATTAACTATGTTGGAAGTTTTTGTGAAATTCTGTTGTTAGGACACTGCAGTTCATGGGGTACATGCTTCCATGAACAAAAAAAATGTCTGACTATGTTGGAGTCAGTGCTTACCTACCCTTCTGCACATTCATGATTCCAGCAAGACAGAGTGTAACTTTCTTGTTGGGCTCACAGTTCACATCTGACACTACAAATATTGCAGCACTTGGCTTTACTAAGGTGGAGCTACAGTGACTGAACTCTGCTAAAGCCTCCTCCTTGGATGGATGACCTGGCATGAGCTTCTTACTCAGACTTCTCCCTTGCTAGCTCTTCTAGTACCAGGTTGCTGACTGAACCTGGGTCCTGAGGGTTATTGTCAGCTCCAACACATTCATGCATGGAGATGGCTTTTAATTCAATTTCTGCAGCGGTTGTTTACACTAGATCATTATGTATGCATTCTTTGGCTGCAAAACAGTCATTAAAGAGCCAGAAATTGCTAAAAACAGCAGTAATGGAAACTGGCTTAAACTAACACTACTGTGTAGTCATTACTAAGGAATATTCAATAAATTGATTAGTGATTTAATAATAAATGCAGAAAATTAACAAAAATATATGTAAAAATATAGTACTGAGATCAAATAATGTACAGAGTGATTTAAACATCTTAAGATACTTTTGCATACAGCTAAGTAACCAACCAACATGAAATGAATTATTCCCTTGATTTATTGAGTGAAATTGTTTGTGAAGTCAGTATATACCCTTTCATTACATTGGTAAGAAAAGGCTATTTAAATTGTAGCATCCCCTACATGGTTGTATACCACCCGCCCAACAAGTACTCAAACAATCAGCAACCAAGGTGGAGAATTAAACCAGCAAACCTTGTGTTGTGAGGCAACAACACTACCACTGCACCACTGCACCATCCAGTATGCATGAATGTGAGTATGAAACATTATTCAGCCTGCTGTTATAGATGTAGGATGGTACCCATAAAAGTTGTAAGTAAAAAAATAAACACTGAGTGGGAAAGAAAAAAATAGGGCAAGCATACAATTTTAAATATACTGTAGATCATTATGTATGCATTCTTTCACTGCAAAACAGTCATTAAAGAGCCAGAAATTGCTAAAAACAGCAGTAATGGAAACTGGCTTAAACTAACACTACTGTGTAGTCATTACTAAGGAATATTCAATAAATTGATTAGTGATTTAATAATAAATGCAGAAAATTAACAAAAATATATGTAGAAATATAGTACTGAGATCAAATAATGTACAGAGTGATTTAAACATCTTAAGATACTTTTGCATACAGCTAAGTAACCAACCAACATGAAATGAATTATTCCCTTGATTTATTGAGTGAAATTGTTTGTGAAGTCAGTATATACCCTTTCATTACATTGGTAAGAAAAGGCTATTTAAATTGTAGCATCCCCTACATGGTTGTATACCACCCGCCCAACAAGTACTCAAACAATCAGCAACCAAGGTGGAGAAATTTTACTCAATGAACTTCTGCATGACTGTAAAATGCAGCTAAATTATAAAACAGTTATTGGCATTTATGTTTAAAATATTAAGACAGTTGTTTGCTAAACATTTCAACTTTTAAAACAGAATGACAACTACAGCAGAGGTGCAGTTTCATGACATTTGTTTTAAGCCTCTGATTTCAGCTGTATCTCAGCAAAGTTGTGCACACTGAAATCATTAAGAGTTATGTGTACAGCAAACATGAAATGCTTAGCCGCACTCCCAATTAAAGCACAGCAACAGTGTGTCAGATTGGCCTGCCAGGCATGCAGGCATTCTTGCTGGGATGTGAGGGAATGTTAGAAGCCATTTGTGAAGTCTGACAGTGCAGGTGTTGCACTGCTTCCTTCTAGGTTATCGAAGGGGAACAGAAATGGGGATGGGAGGTAGATACGCAAAAACACCAAGGTTGTCTTCATGTATACAAGCACTGAATCTGCTCCCTGAGGTGAATATAATATAGCTACTTGCACAAGAAAAAAGGAACCCAGTGTAGTGCTACTGCAGGAGATTATTAAAAAAGTCTAAAGGCATGTAAGTCACACAGCTACAAACACTTTGCTTGTAACCTTATTTTGCCCCGGCATAACAGATGTGCTAGATACATTAATATTTTGGAGGACTAGATAATGCGGCAAGAGCTAGTCGTGTATTGTATCCTGCTTATTACAATTGTGTGACTCCATCAAACACTGCTTAAAGGGGTCATGGGAAGAGATCTTGGTAAGACTGATTTACTTACCACCACTGTAGAATAAGGAACCGGATGAAAGAATACTGAACTGTTTAAATAATTTTGGATGGAGAGCAATGCAATGTTTATAGTATAATTAAAAATGCCTGCTATTGACAGGTTCATAGGTCCACTATGACAGAGAAGGACACCATGGCCTTGTATTCATCCTTACGGCTATAAGCTATAGTACAGTGTTCCTTTGTGGAATGAATTATGAGATAAGACAGATGGG
Source organism: Protopterus annectens (assembly GCF_019279795.1). Classification (NCBI taxonomy): domain Eukaryota; kingdom Metazoa; phylum Chordata; order Ceratodontiformes; family Protopteridae; genus Protopterus; species Protopterus annectens. The sequence goes on from NC_056739.1 coordinate 1,245,366,804, forward strand.
CACCTCTGACTATATAGTCTGTATGTAATGGGAGAGGTAAGGCAGGGAAAAATGTGCTGATTTAGGTGGCAATAAAGGTGCACTCTTATGAACTTATTCTGGGTAATGTTGTCTGACTGACAGCTCAGCCTCTAACTGGAAGCAATAAAGAATATTTTTGTTAAAACAGTATGAGCAAATTGCCTTATAGGATATTCAGTAAATGCTTCAGTGTGAGATACTTTGAGAAGATGACACTTAAGGATCTGAGAATCTTGATCTTACAAAAAGTCACTGTATGATATGTATGAGTGCTGGGAAAAGATGATGGGGTTCATAACCTTGTATGAGCAGGAGTGCACTAAAATATTACTAAGGGAAGGATATAAAATGCATTAAAGAGTAAAGTGGTTAGTCAAGGTAAAGGAGCTGATAGCAGAAGTTAGATATGGGAAATCAATCAGCAAATAATAAATGAATTGAGGTGAAAGGGTTAGAAAATAACGGCAAAAGAACTAAAAAATGTAAATTAATATTCAGACAAATCAGGTGGTAAAGCAGGCAAGAAAAGGGGATGATGGTTATAAATCTTACTAGGCAAGCAATGACAGATAAACCTCATAAAAACAGGTGACAGTGATTAGATATAAGCAGGTGTCATTGTATAGATGTTAATTCAGCATGGCAATTCATAAAAAGCACTAGTTACATATGGCAATGAGTCTGGCATTTAGTGCAAAGGTTTAAGGTTATGAACAGTTAATAAACTTCCTCCCTTACACCAAGGTTTGATTCTCTCAACCTCCATTTGCCTACTGTATGATTCAGAAAAAGTCACTTAACCAGAGAGCAGTCTGGGAGAATTTGGAAACTGGGCTAGGCAATTAAGTGGTCTCCCTGACCACATGCCCAGCATCCGCCTATGAGCCTATGACTAAAAAGTGTGATCAGAAGGAAAGGTCAGTGAAGTGTAAAACTGAATATAAAGTGCCAGGGCCAGACAAATAGGCTCTCTATTACGCTGCCACAGACGCAGTTTGTCGGATGTGTCTTTGTCGAACTGAAAAGTGCGAAAAGGCAAAATAGTGAAGCAGCTTTTCAGAAAATTCTTTCCCTGGGAAAGAATTTGTTTGGCTGCTTTCACTACTTTGCCTTTTTGGCAGTGTAGTGCGATCTCAGAGTTGGTATATTTAAGTAGGGGGGTGTGGGGGGCACAGCCCCCCATGTCAGGGGGTATGGGAGTAATGTTTTACAGTTTTTTTTCGGAACAGTGATTTTTTTTCCCTTGGAAAAAAATTGCTGTTCTGAGGTTTCAACATTGTAAGCTTTCGCTTACATGGGGTGGATTATGTGTCGTTGGTTCTTCTGAGCGTGCAATATCATAATATAGACCTGACAGATAAGCTGTAGATAAACTGGCAAGACCAATGGCTACAGCATTTTAAATCCTGTTAGTGGGGCAGGGTGTTAAAAGCTGACACAGAAGTTTCATAAAGAAAAGCTGTAATTAGTTTACTATGAAGAAAGGGAGATGAGAGACCGGACATTATTTACAGGCCATTGGCCTTGACCTTTTTGTGTATAATGTAGTAAAATGAAGAAAGTAGTGATTCTCTGGATGGCATACTGTACAGGTTCAGGATTTAGCACATGATAACAGTGCATTTTTAAATTTCTTCATAATTTTCAGATGCAAGTATCTGTGGTAGTGAACCAGACATGAAAAAAACAACAAATGTTCACATTCATTTAAAAAACAAAACACATTCTAAATGAATATAAATCAAACTCAAATCAAACTGCACATGAATTCTACTTTAGTGGTTTTATAATAGTTACTGCAGCAAGTCATAGTCTTAGAAATGTGCTGAAACAAATCTATTTCAAAATTCAGTTTTTGCATACTTACATGAATCGTACCTTCCACAATAAGATACATAAGGAATTCCAAAGCAAGTCTTTTCAACTGACTTGCAACATATTTTGTTTTATTAATTTTGTAACCAGGTAAACTCATTAGGAGTATGCACTTCTTCTTGATGATGGTCTAAGAATACTGTCTAATTATTTGAATTGCTTTTAGTCACATATTTGGCAACTGGAGGCAGCTCCATGGTGTAGAGGGAGGAGCCTTGAGTACAACCCAGAAGACCTAAAAATGACCAGTGGCTTGCACATTGGAGGAGCCATGGAGGGAGGGGTGGAAAATAGCAGTTTTGCCACTTTGTGTGCACAAGGAACATAGGGAGTTTCTGCCTCTGATAAAGACACAGCTCTGGTTGGGGGGGGTGCCATAATCATGGAGCAGACTACATTTTCTTGCAAGTTTGCAAGTAGAATCTCCAGGACTTTAATCCAATACCATATTAACATCTCATAACCATATACATCTGCTCTATACCACTAGAAATATGCATTGCTTTCTTTTTAAAAAGCTAATCTGAATTGGGGTGCTTCAGTACAAACGCGGACAATGGAGATCACACAGGACTCATATCATCTGCAATGGCCCATCAGCTGCAGAGCTGCCATTTCTCTGAGAGATGCAAGGACTATCCTGTTGCATTGCTTCACTTGATACAATGTGTGCTATAGCAGTTCACACTTTGGTTACAAATCTGGAGACCACCTTACTAGTCTAACCCCTTACATGTTACATAAGCATGTTAAAACAGCCCTAGATAAAATAATAGCTGTGGCTATGATGTTTTAGTCTTACACACACTGGCAGTTAATAGCATCCTCCATATGCATCTGTCACTAAAAAGACAGCATATAAGGATGCCAAATATTGGTTAAATGGAACAAGTCAAAGATTATGTTACTGGGAACACAAGGCATCCTTGACAGGAATAGTTATCAGACTGTGTAGATGAGGCAGGTTAGTTATCACATTCACAGAAATATGAAATCTTAATGGCAGAAAGGGATGAATGCCACCTCAGAAGAGTGGCACTTTCTGCCCTTTCTCATTGCCATAGTTCTGGTTTTACTGAGGCTGCGTCTCTCCTGTTTTTCATATTTCCATGATGTATAGATGAGTAAGGACCAGACTTTGCAGTCCTCATTTCAAAAGTATGCATGACAAGCTGAAGATGGTAGACATTATGCTGTTTTAAGAGAATTCCCTCTAAAGTGCCAATGATGATGCCTTAGTGTGGTGTTAATTCATCTTCCCTATTGACTATCTTTAGTATGGAGGAGTCCAGTGTTGGTCTTTGGTCTTAGGTCTGGATGTAAAATAGACACTCTGGCCCAGGGGGACTGAGCTTTTCCAAGAGATGTAGATTGATGATCTGAGTGCTGCAACTGGTTCATAAAATGATAACAACATTGCCCTATACAGAGAGCTTTCCTGAGGCTCCAGCTGAACTTTATTTCAAAGAACAAATGAAAAAGTCCTGCTTCACTTCTGACACCATGTAATGTTTGGGTTTCTGCTTTAATGAAAGTCTGTGCAATAGTACACAGGAAATCCGGCGACATAATTTCACAAGCACGAGATATGTTATACCGAAAAGAGGAATGTCCTATCCTATGAGACTGCATGAAAATGCCCACTAGGCTAACTAAATGGGGATCAGCTCAAAGGGTAACTGGGGAAATGAGGAAAAAATGGGACAATATTATGTGTCAGAAGCTTTGAAGGAGAATAGGCATGGGAGGGCCCTTGCTGAGGAAGTAATAAAGTATATTACATTTTTAAAAAACTATGTCATGAGACAAAAGAGTAAAATAATTCACATTTTCCATTCAATAACAATTCTGAATGATGCAACAGACTAGGCATATTATTCTATACAAAGAACAACCTTTGTATACATCTACACACTTATCTGATTTACTCTGTTTCAAGAATAACATTTATTGAAAAACAAATCAGAGTTGCACAGTAGAAGTATACATTTTATAATATATATATATATATATATATATATATATATATATATATATATATATATATATATATATATATATATATATATATATATATATATATATATATATATATATATATGAAACTGTCAAGTTGTCCCTGCCAGTATAGTGTTTTAGTGGCTGTAAAAGAAGGATTCCTCTTGAGAATGAAGGTCCTTTCTCACTTACAGCATATCTACTAGATCCAGGAGGCTGGTAAGATTAAACAATGCAAATATATTTGGGCTTGAGCATATGCATTTATGTACACATGTGTATAACTGTGTCTGTGTATGTGTGTATTATGTGCAAATAACAGAACATTGCCAAATATATTTAATTTGTTGTATGTTACATATATGCCGACCCTTTCTGGATCCTGCGGCAAACAGGCTTGTGTACCTTATTAAAACTATATATGAGCTATACCATTTAGGGTCACCGAAAACAGGTAGATCATGGTAGAGCGAGACAGGACAAATGATGGTCCACTGGAGAAGCTAATGGAAAGCCATTGCTGTATTTTTGCCAAGAAAACTTTATGGATAAAAGCAACCAGAAACATGTCAAAAATGACACTGGAAGATGAGACTCTATGTCTGAAAGTGTCCAGCATACTACTATATTTCTACATTATTTCAGTTTGACAGAATGATACTTCATTAGGAAGCAATATATTAAAAGAATAACTGCATCAACTCTTGAGTTGTCAAATTCACAAAAATAACTGTTAATTGTATGGGGTAAACAAACCCCAGCCCTGACCCTCACACATCTTCAAAACTTCATATATAGTAATTCTGGCATGACACAGCAATGCAGGCAAAGGGAAATTACTCTACCTACATTGTTATGCAATACCAAAAAAAAAAAAAAAAACACAGTGTCACTGCCCATTGTGGTGCTATACATGCAGTGCCCTCAAAATAAACCATAAGCCCTAAAATGCAGCATTTCTCAACTATGCACACCCCATACGTTACATGAAATGTAATATATTCTGTTCTTTTATGGGGCACTTTCACTATAATTAGAATTAATATTCCTCAGCGAAAGATTCTCTTGAGCAAAGTACTTTAATGCAATTGCAAACTGACGTAGTAGCAGTTGACAGTATTGGGAAGACCCATATGTGCTAGCCTTACCCAGGTCATAAATTAAAATGAAATAAAATAGATTTTGCTTAAAGCAAGCAATGTGTAACGCTACCATATTACTTCATAGGTGACCCTCAACATGATTTTTTGTAATCCAGCTTTCAGAGCGCACTCCATCTGACTACAGGCACATAGGGAGGAATCACATTTCACGACTGCAAAGCTTTGAAGAGGGATCATGTTTCCAGACTGCAACTATTCAGGGTAGGATCTCATTTCAGAACTTCAGACACATCTGGTGGATCTTGTTTCAGGATTGCAGATATAAGGGGAGGGATCTCATTTCATGACTGTGGTTGGGTGAGAAGGAAATCTTTTTCCAGTACTATGGACACAGATGATGGATCTCATTTCAGCACTACAGACATCTAGAAAAAGGTCATGCTTTAAAACTTTAGACACAAGGGTAGAAACCTAGTTTAAAGAATATATTTACCTTGGATGGGATCTTATTTCAGAACTGCAGATGTGTGGATATGCAATTTCAGTTTAGAACTGTAGATATGTAATATTTCATTTCAGGACTAGGCACATAAGAAATCTGGAGAGGGATGTTGTTTCAGGGTGGTAGATATGTGGGAGGGGGTCTCACTGCAGAGAATAGAAGCACACAGAGCTCACCATTACATACTTGGAAGCATACGGATAAATGTATGCAAAAGACTGAATATTATCTGGAGCTATTTGTTACAGGTGCTTCACTCCTTAATATACTTGTCTAGAAAAAGTTTTGTCTTGAAGTAAGAGTTTAAACAGACAATAGAAAATGGGTCCAGATGTTGTGGACACTACCTTGAACAATAAGTCTAAATTAAAATGCTAAAATAAAAATCCCTTTATATTTGAGCTATACATTTACAAAGTGAGTTATTTCCTTCAGTACTTCAGAATACTTCTTTAGTATGGTTTCACACCACATATTAATTTATCTGTAGAATCCAAGATCATAGTAAATCAATAATAAGGCAAGAGAAACTTCAAAAAAAATCTACAGGCAGGGCAAAATATAAGTGGGACTTCTTAACAAAATAATTAGTGCTGTCTCAAGTAGAGAATTCTTGTGAAGCCTGTACATAAAACAGTTATAAATCCACAGAAAGAGAAGGTTGCAGTCAAGCACATTAATTGGTAGGCTGCAAAGCTGAATACAGAGCATAGGGGATTGAAATATAAGCGTATATTTAATCTATATTTAATGATGGTGGAAAATCTGCCTGCAATTTGTAACTTACAAAGACGAAAGTCATTAGGTGCTACCAGTTCAGTTTCTTTAACAAGCTCTGAGACTTAAACAGGACAGGCAGTCATTAATAGTATTTTTTTATTAAATCTATATGGAGGAATACACATTATGGTAGGGTAGTATCACTCAGACACATAGCTGCATATTCTGCAGTCTGTTTAGGGCTCCACTGATAAATGCTTTGCTTTGTACTATCCAGGCTGTAATAAACAAGCAGTTGCTGTGTGTTTAGGGTGTTTAAAGGTTCTTGTGTAACTCAGCAGTTGTTGATGAAAAAAATAATGTTACTGATTAAAGTCTCCAGAACTGCATGCCCACACATACAAAGATGCATGGACTATACACAACAAAATCTTAGTACTTGAATTTGTTTTTTTATGCAGCTAAACATGTTCATAATAAAAAAAAATAATAATTTAAAATAATTTAAAACACTTTCACAATTCGTAGTACAAAGGAACAATCTACTATTATAAAAGCAACCAATTAAGAGCACTTTAAAACCTAGTATTTTAAAATACAAATTTTAACTTACTGTGAAGTAGGACAGCATCATTTACATGTTAACACTGACTGGCAAAGGACTATATAAGGGAGAATTGCACCCCTTTTAACTGATGTGCTTGTCAATGTGTGGGAAGAACTACTCTACCTGCAGAAATGGAGCTCCCACATCTTTAGGCTAAAGGGTGACATCTAAAAGACAGAGACAGGAGATGGTACGTACATAGTAACCACTAAATGAATAAGTGGTAGGAATAAAATTACAGGGGCCAAGGGACAAAGAGGAAACAATAGTAAAAGTCAAAAAAAGACAAAGGTCTGCATATCTGGAGTGTTTAGACTTATATATTTACATGGATTTAGACATTCCATTAGAAATCATAAGTGAAAAAGACCCATTCTGGAAAGGGGAACACAATTTCTAGAATAAAAACAAAACAAAAAAGCAAAACAAAACAAGACAAAAAACAAAAAACAAACAAACAAACAAAATAATGGTGTTCTCTGGTACCTGCCTGCACACTCTTATGTGAAATAGAAGTCTAATATGCTAAATGAACTAGTGTCAGGTATCCAAGGTGAAAACATGTTTTTAAATGTGTAGTTGGCATTACTGAAGAACCATCATGAGATGTTACCTATCTAGAACTAGCGGCCATGTGAACTGTGGCTACAGTACTGCAACAGACGAACATACAGTTTACTTGTAAGCAACAGAACAACCACACCTGGCTAAACTGATTCAATACATTTTCACTTATGGTATAAGACTTACTGAATATAGATACGAATTTTAAGGAATCAGAAAAGTGCCATGTGAAGAAATCTTAGAAGACAGGTGTAAAAGAATGACTATGCTACTTCTGTTCAACCATAGTAGCTTCTACTATGGCACAGCTACAGTGTACCATTTGTCTGCCTTGCTGAGTGAGTAGCACTCTCTGTATTATTAGTCATGTATTAATGCTCAAAATTCTTTTCCTGCTATGGCAAGCAACATGTTAGAAACTATGCTTTTCAAAATCATGTGAGAAAAGTAATTTTACTACAAACAGCACATGGAATTTCCTCTTATGAAATAAGTACTGTATGAATGTCAGTATTATCTGACAGTCTGATATGTAATTCTTTAGTTTAAATTTTACCTTGATTGCACAGAGATCCAAAAAATCCAGGTAGACATTCACAGTGACCAGTGATGTGGTGGCATGGCCCATTGCTGTGCACACACTGGGGACAAGACTGGCTGCAACGATTTCCATAAAAACCAGGCGAGCAAACTAAACAATGGAAAAACAATAAACATCTATCAAAGCACTGAAACTTTACAGATGAAGTCACAAACATCAAAAATACACAAACACAGCTGCAAATGAATGATTAGTTTGCATGCAAATTTATTTTGGTCACTCACTTGTTATGTGTTTTTTTTTTTGTGCTGTGGGTTGGTACTAGCAGACTGTGCTTGATCTCTGTGGCAGTTTCAATATCTTTTACATCTGGCTTCCTACTGTTCCAGCCCATTTAATTTGGTTTGAATGGTATTTATTATCTTCTGCTGGTTTGGAGTTGCTAGCTCACCTATACTGGTAAAGTGCGTTTGTGAGAGGGAAGTTCACCATGAGAGCCACTATGACTGCTCACCCAAGCTGGAATAACTTGTTCAGCCCTACCACTCTTGGATGCATTGGCTGACATCACAAAAGGGGCATGCTATGACATTTTGAGGGTACATCTCTACTACAATGACACAATCAAACACCCACATAACTGTCATAGCATCAGAATCACCAGTGGAGCTAGTGTCATACTCTCTGTAGCCCCCCCCCAATCTGAACGCACAAACAGACAACCATCTAGTCATTTATTTTCTTCTTCCAATAACTCCAGCAGGTGTCTGAACAACAAACTGAGCTCAAGTTGCCTTGTGCATAGTCAGAACTTTATCTGGCTATGCTATTAAATCTGGCTTACAACCTGTTCTGTTAAATTATCAGTGCACATAATGACTAGGCTGGGAGCACAAAATGTATCTTCTGCATAACAGCAGATTAATAATTTTAAAAGTTGTACTCTATGCATAGTAAGGACCCTTCTAGAATATTTTCTGGAAGACAACAGTATGCTTACTACATAAAGAAGTGCAACATTGAATGGGTGTTACATTTTTGTTTTGTATAAGCTATTGCTTCTTAATGTTAATTCAGAGTCTGATATTACTAATGTGAGCTCAGAGTCTGGTATAGTGTCATCCATGCAGTCTTTTGTCATATGCACAAATTATTAGTATTACTGGTAACAACTGATGTTAAGTTGTCTATCTCGCCTTCATTCTTGCTGGATGGGATCGGAGCCGACCTCGGCTCCGACTCGGCCACTCTAAAAGCTCGAGAGTTGGTTCCACCGGCTCGAGGCTCCCCTTATATCCCACAATGCTAGGCGAGAGTTACCTCAGATCTCGTTTGCCGCTACAGCTTCGAGGTTGGTTGCTTCTACCGGTTCCTGGTGAGTGTTAGCTTTTTCTTCTAAAAGTTACTCTTTTTACCCCTTTTTAAGTTAAATTCTTCTTAGATTAGTGTAGATCATAGAACTTTATCCCCGACCCTATTTTTCCCGTTTCTTTTCTAAAAGAACCTTTGGTTCTTCCCTTGGGCCTTAGGCCTTCTCTTCCCTAAGGGAGTGTTTGTGTAGTTTACTATAATTTTACTACATTTTATTGTACTTAAATTCTAGTATCATTACTAAAATTATTATATTTTCTGACAGGGTATAACTGGTGTGTTTGAGTGTGTGTTTGTGTACACCTGTCAGTTAGGCAATGTCTAAAGAAGCAAAGGTCTCCGGATTCAAGAAGTGTGATGCGTGCTGTCAGAAAATGTCTCTGACGGACGCTCACACTTCTTGTGTCTATTGTCTGGGGCCTTTGCACCTGCAGGACTCCTGTGCTGTTTGCCATGGCTTCAGCCCCAGGGTCCTGCAGGAAAGAAAAAACAAGCTAATTCTGAGAGGCTTGTTGAAGCCTGAGGATTCCCTGTCTGTCTCAACAGGGAAGCCCTCTAAGGCATCGAGGTCTTGCTCCGGCTTCTGAGCCGAGACCTCAGGTTGTTCAACCTTTGCCTTTATCGGCTCCGGCTGGAGCCGATAAGTCTCAGTCCACAGTTTCTGTGGCTCCCTCGGCTCCGGCTGGGCCGAGGTTATAAGTACCGATGTCGGCTCCGACCAGATCTTGAGCCGACAACTAGAAAGAGATCAAGGTCACCATCTATTGGCTCCGTTCATTCGGCTCCAGGTTCTCCCCTGCTGTCTGAACGGAGCCAAAGGTCTCATTCCTCTAGGTCATCGAGGCTGTCCGATCATGACCTTCAGAGGGTAGTGAGTCGACTACTTAAGTCCGAGGCACTAGCCCAGATGCTTCAGAGCCCGACTCATCAGTCGGTGCCTGCCCCGTCCATCAACTCTTTCCTCCTTCGACTCTTTTGAGTTCGGAGCGTCGTGTCGGAACCGAGACTGTGGTTGCCGGAGCTGAGACAATTGTCTTCGACTCCGTCGTCGGCTCCGTTTTCTTCTGTGGAGGAATCTCGGCGCCGGACTTCCCTCTTCGGCTCGAGGGTGAGTGGCATCGGACCCTTGTCCGACCCCTCTCCTCTCGGTGCTTGGCGCTGGTGAGTTCGGCTCCGACATCGCCTCGGAGCCATCACTGTCGGTGCCGAGGGTTCTTAGCTCCTCGGGCGGGGACCTCTGGCTCTGCCTGACAGGGGTGCATTCGAGGTCATGCGGGTGTGTTAGAGCCTGGCTCTACTCCACAGTCGGCTCCGTCAGCCTCCCTCGATGCTGCCTCAGGGTAAGTCGACTCACTCTCTCATCCCGGACCGCAGAGAGCCAGCTCCTCAGGAGCCCCTGTGGGATTTCATCCTCTTCCGAGGCCTCTCCTGATTTGGCAGAAGAGCCCCCTCGGAAGAGGAAGTGCAAGAGGAAGCACATTGACTCACCTGAATCTATCACGTCAGACACAGATCTGGATGATTCTGAGGGTTCCCCCCGTTCCCCTTCTGAAGATGTCTCATTTGCAGACATTCTGGAGATCCTGAAACAGAGGGGAAATTGGCCAGCCCTCAACCCTTCGGAGGACGAATCTGTGTATCTTGAGGCGTTTGGCTCTCGTCCTTCCACCTCCTGGGTGTCCCCCTTCACCCCCTCATGCAGGTGGTTGCTAAGAAGGCATGGACGGCTCCTGATTCAGTGGACCCCACTCCCAGGAGACCCTCCAAATTCATCACAGCCCCATCAGACAAATCTAGGTCCATGGATAGGTACGGGAAGCGGATGTTCTCCTCAGCGACATTTACCATGCGTTCGCTGAATTACCTGTGCCATTTCACTCGTCTTCAAAGGGACTTGATCAAGGAAGCGAGTGAAATGTTAAAGGACCCTACAGCTGCGGGTTTCCAAGAGAAAATGAACACGCAGCTGGCTACCCTTAATTCCATATCCAACTCCTCCATGCGCCTCCTCTCTTATGCGGCCGATGGAGCGAGCAGAGCCGCAGGGACAGGGGTAGCCTTACGTAGGCACGCCTGGATGCGGCTATGCAACTTTGCGGAACCTTTCAAGACGTCTTTCACGAACTCACCTTTTGATGGATCATCTCTCTTTGGTCCTCAAGTGAAAGAAACCCTGACTAGGTGCGAGACTGATGGCAAGACCCTTTCTGCCGTCGAGTCCGTTTTCGACTCCTTCTAGGCCTTACCCCAAAGGCCAGAAGGGTGGGAAGATGTGGTTCCGTAAACAATCTCAAGGGACTTCGCCTGACGACAGAGTCGCTTTCCTACCAAAGGCAGAGGTGGGAACAACAATGGTAGACGCCGCCCTAGGGGCAGGGGGTCCGCAGAACCAGGGCAATCGGGAAGCCTTTCCTGACAAGCCCTTTCAGCATCCCTGAGGTGTTGCCCGACTGCCCATCTTCGGAGGCAGTCGGGGAAGATTGTCACTGTACCCAGAAGCCTGGCTATCCCTGACTCAAGACAAATGGGTACAGTCCATCATTTCGAAGGCTGTTCTATCCCCTTTGTGCGTTTTCCAAACCAGGCAAAAAAATCCCTTCCAGACGTTCCACCGGCTCCAAGGGATATGGCAGCTTTGGAAAGTGCAAAACTGCTTGCAAGAAGAGCTATTCCGTCACTGCCACCACACCAACAATGATCCGGAATCTACTCAAGGTTCTTTTTTAGTTCCAAAGAAAACAGGGGACTGGAGACCGATTTTGGATCTCAGTGACTTGAACAAATCAGACAAGAAAACAAGATTTGGGATGGTCAGGCTGCAATCCATTCTAGCCCTTTTGGGCAAAGGAAACTGGAAGTGCTCTATAGACCTTCGGATGCGTGCTATCACATAAAATGAACAGGCGCTCCAGAAGATTCCTCCGCTTCAGGCTGGGAACCAGTCATTTTCAGTTCAGGGCCCTGCCCTTTGGTCTCACCACTGCCCCGGTGTTTACCAAATGCATGGCAGTGGTAGCTTCTCACCTGAGGCGACAAGGATTCCAGGTGTTTCCATATTTGGACGACTGGCTTCTCACAGCTCCCACCAAGCATCTCCTTCTGATGGCCAGAGATTATACTTTTCGCGTTTGTCAAAACTGGGTATTTCAATAAATTGCGAAAAGTCTGTTTTGTCATGCCTTGTCGTACTATTACCTACATAGGCAAATTTAGATACTATAAACATGTCTGCAACTAACAGACAAAGGATATCAGACATTCACAAATTGGTGTCACTTCTTCTCAACAACAACAGAGCCAAAGCCAGGTTAGTTCTAAAGGTGTTGGGAATCATGGCAGCGCCATACCTCTCTCCTCCCATTGGCCAGATACCACATGCGGATCCTTCAGTGGATGCTTTTTTCTCAATGGTCATACCAGGAACTTCCAATGTCTCACACCATTATGATCGCATAGCGTGCAAAAAGCATCTCATGTGGTGGATGTCTTCCCCCCAGCTCCTGTCGGGAAGACCATTTGTTCCACCTCCTCCGGTTGCTACTCTGACAACGGATGCCTCCCTGATCGGGTGGGGGGGGCATTATCAGGGCAGGACAGTCCAGGGCACATGGCAACCAAACGAATGCCACTTGCACATAAATGTTCTGGAGATGAGAGCAGTGCTTTTAGCGTTGCAAGCCCTTCAAGACTCTCTTCCCTTAGGAGCGATTGCAATCCAGACAGACAATATGTCTGTAGTGTGGTACATCAACAAACAAGGCGGAACCAGATTATACCCCTGTGTCGAGAAGCACTCAGACTGTGGCAATGGGCGATTTCTTCTCAGCGTTTTCTGATAGCAACGCACATCCCGGAAGTCCAATCACATTGCGGACAAGTTGAGCAGAGCTATACTCATGCCTCACGAGTGGTCTCTGAAAGACTCTGTAGTGAGAGAGATATTTCTCAAGTGGGGTCAGCCTTGCTGCGATCTTTTGCTACTCCCCAAAACAGCAAGTGCAGAGAATACTTCACTCTATTCCTTTACCAGGCCAACCCAGCAGGGCGCTCTAGTCCAAGTTTGGCCCGGGACTTCTGTATGCATTTCCTCCTTCCCTCTGGTCTCCCAAGTAATACAGAAAGCTATCGCTCAGAAGGCCTCATTGATCCTCATTGCTCCTTACTGGCCTCGACAAGTGTGGTTCCCCTTCCTACATCGTTTTCTCTTGGGCGACCGTGGAGTCTGGACCTAGTTCCAGATCTTTTGATCCACCAGTCGGGTCAGTTTCATCGCTCCCTCCCTCTCTGAACCTCACTGCTTGGTTCCTCCAGTTCCAACCGTAGCCAGGCTTCCTCAATTATCTCACTCGGTTAGAGATATATTGATAGCTTCCCATAAATCTTCCACTCGAAAGATTTATTTGAGTAAGTGGAAACGCTTCTCATATTGGGCACAAGGAAAGGACATAGATCCTTTCACCGCTTCCATCCAACTAGTCCTTGATTTTCTAGCTGAACTCTTCCATGCAGGTTCATCTCCATCTACTCTTAAGGTTCAATTGGCAGCTATTTCTAATTTTCATGTGGGCATTTCTGAATCTGCCTTTATGTCCCACAAACTTTGCAAAGCCTTTTGAAAGGAGTTTTTCTTCTCAGACCTCCTATAAGAAATCCTCCTTCTCCTTGGGACCTAAATTTAGTTCTTGCTTCTTTGATTCTTTCCCCTTTCGAACCTGCAGCTTCATGTTCCTTAAAATTATTATCATGGAAAACTCTCTTTCTGGTGGCTATCACATCAGCTAGAAGAATTTCAGAACTTCAAGCACTCAGTTGTCGTTCTCCTTATCTCTTGTTCCATAAGGACAGAGTTTCCTTACGAACTAACCCGTCCTTTTTGCCTAAGGTGGTTTCAACATCAAATCTAAACCAATGCATTGACCTCCCTGTCTTTTTCCGGAGTATTCAGATAGGTCTGAACAAAAATTACACTGCCTGGATGTTCATCGTCAATTAAGGTACTACTTGGACAGGACAAACAATTCAGAAAATCTGATCAGCTGTTTGTCTCCTATGGAAAGCAGAAAGGGACTTCCAGTTTCAAAGGTATCATTATCCAGATGGCTAACATCTCTGATTACCCTTGTTTATGAGATTAGACACCAAAACTGCCTAATAAACCTAAAGCCCATTCCACCAGAGCTTTGGCTACTTCTCCAGCCTTCCAAGACAGACTGCCTATTGACACCATTTGTGCAGCGGCTACTTGGGCTACTCCTCACACTTTTATTTCCCATTATAAGTTGGATTTAGCTTCTAGGCATAGAGCTAATTTTGGTTCCACTGTTCTCAGAGTCTGTTCCGTTAGGCCACCGGGACAAGGTGCTAGGGCGGTCCCATCCAGCAGAATGAAGGCGAGATAGACAACAACATATAGAAGTTATGTTCTTACTATAGCGTTCCATGTTAGTTGTCTTCTTCTGCCTTCTTCTTCAGGCCCCACCCTCCTTCCCCTGGCCTGGACAGACCTAGAGGAGTTGTGATCGTGACCTCTCTTTCTACCACCTCTTTCTTAGTCATATGCTATTATGCATATTTCTTATTTCAGGATGTAGGTCACCCCCTTTCTTCCTGCTGTTAGAGGTGGATTCTGTTTACAGTTATACTGTTATTGATATAAGCTGGGTTAGCTTACAAACGAGATCTGAGGTAACTCTCGCCTAGCATTGTGGGATATAAGAGGAGCCTCGGGCCGGTGGAACCAACTCTCGAGCTTTTAGAGTGGCCGAGTCGGAGCCGAGGTCGGCTCCGAACCCATCCAGCAAGAAGAAGGCGAGAAGAAGACAACTAACATGGAACGTTATGGTAAGAACATAACTTCTATTTTTGGATGTCTAAAATAATTCTAGTGAGGTTCTAGTGTTTTACTGTTATAGAATCATTATTGGCTGTGAACAAGTTCCCTATATATAATAACTGAATACATTTACCAGGTTCCTTTGTCACAGTTCTCAGTCTTTCTAAAATGTGAAATAAATTTGCAAAGTGTGGAACACATAGTAAAAGCTTCAGCAAGAAAGCTCACATCAGGAATAAATGTGTTACTTTATACTTGCAAAAATTTCTTCTGATGATCTAATATGATTCAATATTACTTACAATGGATAGGTGATAACAAATCTAAACAATGAAAATATGACGGATCCTTCAGGGTGGAAAAGTATGGAAAAATGGAGATTTCAAGACAGAATGAGGAACATGCTTTATAATGAGGCACACTTGAGAGGTATATCCTACGTCCCTTTTCAGGCATGGCTATCTGCTGTATTTGTAGTAAATATAACAGATATGACCAGGACCCCAATGACATTTTACATACTCTGCCAGCAGGGTGAATGATAATGACTTTTTCCTGTCACATGAATCAAAATAAAGCATCTGAGCTTGAAGGAGGTCCTAAACTGATTGAATTCATTCCCTCTTTTCATTTGGACAGTATTTTAATGTCAGTGATAATATGAATTCATCAGTCACAAATATGGGTGCTAAAATTAATGAGTTCCATCAAAGGTGATTAACATAACACAGGAATAGTACCTTTCCAGATGCCTAAAGATGAATTTTTTTTTAACAAACACATGTACTGATGTTGGAAATACTCTAATTGCATGGACTCTCCCTGGTAATGCTCTCTGACTCTTGATTTTGAAATTTAGAGGAGCCTTTCCATAACCTTTCCCTATCCTGTGAGGCATGTGTTGATTCAGGAGCTAACTGACAAATTTTGGCTCAGATGCTTAAAAGTCAACTACTTAGTATGTATATGTGGCTTTCTGTCTGAAATTTACCCTTAAGTTTCTCTACACAATGCATCTCTGACCTCTCTACATAGTTGCCTTAGTGTTATAAGTTGCTGATTATTCATTTTATATTGCATGTGTATTTGCAGCAACCTTACTCATAGATACTTTTAGATATCCAAGCATGTAGTTTGTTCTGTGGCTGTATTAGTAAAACATGGTCGAAATTATGAATAGAAGGTGTCTGAGTAATTCTAACATGCAATTTGTACTGCCAAGTCAAGACAAGCAAAGAAAGTCAAATTTAACGATACATTCAGTCAGACTAACAGCAAAACCATTCTATTCCATTAGAGTGTTGTTTTCATTGACTGAAATGTTTTGGATACAGTACACAAATATTATGTCCAAACAAAATTCAAACAAAAATATACACATTTAGTTTAAATCGAATGATAAAGTCACAGATTAAGAAATGCATAAACGTGTTCTTCTTGCACTAAGAGCCACATACCTACACTGTGGCTTGCCAGTCATTGGGGGTGGGGCACTTCAGTCTGCAGACTGACAGCTAATAGAGAAATAGGTTATAGTACTTATACATGTGTGTAGAAATAACAAAGAAAGAGGAGAGAGTACACTTCACCGGAAGTATTTGAGAAGTTATAATTTTTTCAAAATTAATATCAGTATTCTGGATTCATGCAAATTGCTTACTTTGAGCATAAATATTTTCAGGACATATTTTAGATTTTAAAGAGGATACAAGTCTAACTCAAGTATTTTGCTTTCAACAACAAATGTGAAGATACACTTTCAAGACTTTTAGAGGAGTAAATTGATGACACTGCCCTTACTGAGGATTTTGCTCATCTTGTTAATATTTTTTAACTCATTGCTAGCTAGCAAAATAAAATGCAATGTTACAATTCTAAGCTAATGCTATTAACATTTTATATTTCTTCATAAACCTTTAAAGCTGGAAATTCAACCAAATGCTGTATTAACCATTAAGATGTTCCGAACTAGTGACAGATGTGGTTTCACTTGTTACATGACTTGATGAGAAGTCTTCTGAATTACTTTGATGACATCTTGTGATACCTATTCTTTAAAGCAATTATAAGGAGGATTCATTTCCCATGTACACCAACCTTTCCATATTATGCCTGGGAAAGATTTTTCTTACAGTTTGAATAAGTACAGAAGTATAAGAATTTATTTTTATTCAGCTGTTGCTTAGTTTGCTGAGTGTTTAATACTAAAGTTTAATTGAGGTTACTGCTGAGGGGCTGTAAGTTTCTTTTACTTTCCTTGATGTGTGCCTGCATATTTAAAGGCAACTATCACTTCTGAACTGTACTGTTGGTTTCAAGAAACCAACATTTGTCCGCCTGTAACTGATGTCTTGCACATAAGACTTTATTTGTTTATTTTTATTTATGTATTTATTGGCATTTATTGGGATTTGTTTACTGGGAAAGTTCAAATGAGCTGTGCCCTTTTTCAGCGGAGACCTGCGGAGAAAAGCTCCATTATAAAGACATCATGACATCATTTGCAGTTAGTTTCATTCATGAACAACAGTTCTAGTAATCAAAGTTTACCACAAAGTCCAAGTAATAAAAAACTTCCACAGTTGAAGACAACCGACCCAAAAAAGTAATGAAACTGTCTTTAATGGACGTCCATTAAAGACAGTTTCATTACTGGTCGTCTTCAACTGTGGAAGTTTTTTTATTAGTTCTAGTAATCAGACATCCTTGATATCAGTTACATCATTTACAAACATTTTTTATTAAAAATAACAGTTAAATGGGCGGCATATGAACACATTTGTAAAAGAAATACAGGGAGACATATGGAGTGCAATATCATCAGTTTGCAGAGATTACTGGGTTTTATGTAAGAATATTTGTTACTATAAAGACTTGTTAATAATCCATGACATAGGAAGATAAGATAAAGAGTTACATCAGCCCAAAGAGAGGAAGGAGTGGAGGAAGCATGAGGAAGATGGAGATGAGATGATAGAGGAGGGTATAGTTGTGATAATAGTACATGAAGGATTGTGCAGCAGAGTTATGGCACAAATTCATATAGTTACATGACTACCAGTTTAACCAGGAGTGCTGCAGCTGCACAGCCATTTATCCATCAGGTGCTGGCCGAGTTGGCATTTAAAGTTTTTCAGGTTGCAGACAGTCCTTAAGTGGAATGGGATGGTATTCCAACTATTAGCAATGCAGTGTGAATACAGGGAGTATCCTGCATTGTTATTAACTTTAGTTATGGAGACTAATGATTAGTCATTGGAGCACAGAGGTCTCTTCGTAGTGTAAGACTGAATGATGGAGTGAAGAGATGGAAATTTTTCAGGGTTGTGCAGTAGCTTGAAGGCTGCAATTAATTGTGGGTACAATAGAAGATTATACAGATTTGTTTTTCTTTATAGTAGCAAATATTCTTACATGTCTCTGTTTTCAAATCACAAGAAAGAACTAAAAGAATAACTTTCATCACCCTATGTAAGTATGTAAGATACCTATTCTCTAATGTTTTGCAGAAAATTATTTTATGTCTGCTTCTTGGAAGTTTCAATTGTATTGCTCTGTAGATGGAGTTAAAATGCTTTGGATGTAGATTTCTGTTTATGAAGTTAATCTACCTACCTACTGTATAAATCAAAAATTATACTAATACATATATATATATATATATATATATATATATATATATATATATATATATATAGATGGGTCTACTTCATAAGATCGACAGACCATTTGATCGACATTCATTTGGGGTTTGGAAAAAGCCCCTTTTCCCCAAAAAATTTGGGGGGGGGCCAAAAAAAAGGGATCTTAACACTGGT
The DNA here is from genome assembly GCF_019279795.1 of Protopterus annectens. Taxonomy (NCBI): domain Eukaryota; kingdom Metazoa; phylum Chordata; order Ceratodontiformes; family Protopteridae; genus Protopterus; species Protopterus annectens. The sequence goes on from NC_056739.1 coordinate 1,245,385,757, forward strand.
AAAACCAAAAATGCTGCTGCTCTCAAGGAGCCAAACTCCTGTTCTTCTAACCTCACCATCTTATCCAATGAAAATTCCATTACTTCCACTCCATAAAAAACCTGTCTTCCCTTAATCTTTTTGAACTAGTCATCAATTGAGGAAGTAGTCTCATCAAAATACATTAGTATCATCACTAATACTCACTTATGCTTTGGCAAGCATATACATAATGCTGTGTCCAACACCATGCAGAAGCTAGACAGGCTTTATATAGCAAAGTAATTTCTTTCCCATAGAGCTCAGGTCATCTACTCTTAATATGCATCTGTTCCCTTAACTTCTATATCCTATATTCTGTGCCTCTTTTAAGTAACGTATAGTCTCCTCTGCTTCATAAAACTTGGTCTAGCTTGCAGACAGTAGGATAGCCATTTAGGAGATGCAAGACATCACCGTAAAACACGTCATTTAGACACTTTTCTAGCTCAGATGACTGGAGACAAACCAGAAACTGTTCCTTATTTAGGTGACCTTTGGTTTTAAACTTTGTATTCTCCCACTTAACCTCCTTTGGTTAATCCAGCATAATGTGAACAGAGTATTTAGAATTTGTTATTACAAATCCTAAAAAGAAGGAATAGTTATGGGTATCCTAGCTATTCAGTTAATGCCGGAGGGTCTGGAACAAGCTACCTCATGTTTTAAGATACAGGCAAAATAGGGCCAATAATACATCTTTGAAAATAAAAAACTTCTACTGGTGCAGTGAAACTGGTGAGGTCTGGTTTATTAGCTGATCGCCTGTTACTGAAAGCCATGTCCAGACCTTCTTATCTGTGTATCAGTTTGTACATTACCTACAATACATTGTTTTCATGTAAATTTAATATGTAGTTCTTATGTGATAGTAGTGCTTTGTTAGTCCTTTATAGCCCACTGATGCTTATATTGATTCTGACAGTCATGTTTATATCTACTGCTCTCTCCAAGTTATTTGTACATCTCTGTATATCTCTGCATCACATTTATTAGATATAAGTCATATGGATTCGTATCACTTCACTGAAAGACCATTTCACTGAGAACAAATCACCTAGAGTTCATTTCACCTAAAACTCATTTCAGCTAAAACTCATTTCACTGACAAGTAGTACAATAAAGCAAGTCAAAGTTATATGTACTTTTCCCCACTGTAGTGTGAACCTGGTGTTAGTATATATAGTTGGGGGGGTGTAGGGGGCACAGCCCCCACCTACTTGTATTTTACCAAATAATGTAAAACAAAACCAGACAATAGAAAACCAAATTAAGTGGAGGGCTAAGCCCCCGCAACCCCCCAACTACATATACTAACACCAGGTTTGCACTACAGTAGGGAAAAGGACATACACCTTTGACTTGCCTTAGAGTACTACTTGTCAGTGAAATGAGTTTTAGGTGAAATGAACTTTCAGTAAAATGAACTTTAGGTGATTTGGTCTCAGTGAAATGAGTGTCAGTGAAATGGTCTCTCAGTGAAGTGATACGAATCCAAGTCATATACCTATGTATATATCTATCTATATATCTATATCTATCTGCTTCTAACCATTATCTCTGAAAATCTTCGATATTGCATTGACTTTATTGACTTCTTACTTCAACTATTAGACAAGTGTTGACAGTTTTCCTCAGTTGCTGCCATCTGAAATTAGTATACAGATGCCATCTCTGTGTTTCTCAGATGGTATTTGTACCCAGTTTTGTAAGGAAATAAGTGTTTACTTTGTATATAAAATGCATATTATTGTGTCAGTTCACACTGGTGTCATCCACATTGCATATTATTTTATAATGTCTCCAAGACATTCTTTATGTGTATTGACTTTGTGCAGTTCACTGTGTTTCTGGAACATTTCTCTCTGGACTTCATTGAAAATGGGGACTTCCCCGTTGGACATTAATTAATAATAAATGCAAATCAATCAATCAATCAATCAATCAATCAATCAATCAATCAATCAAACAATCAATCAATCAATAAATCATGCTGCATGTAATATGTCATGTACAGATGTTGGAAATACTCTAATTGCATGGACTCTCCCTGGTAATGCTCTCTGACTCTTGATTTTGAAATTTAGAGGAGCCTTTCCATAACCTTTCCCTATCCTGTGAGGCATGTGTTGATTCAGGAGCTAACTGACATATTTTGGCTCAGATGCTTAAAAGTCAACTACTTAGTATGTCTGTGTGGCTTTCTGTCTGAAATTTACCCTTAAGTTTCTCTACACAATGCATCTCTGACCTCTCTACATAGTTGCCTTAGTGTTATAAGTTGCTGATTATTCATTTTATATTGCATGCGTATTTGCAGCAACCTTACTCATAGATACTTTTAGATATCCAAGCATGTAGTTTGTTCTGTGGCTGTATTAGTAAAACATGGTCGAAATTATGAATAGAAGGTGTCTGAGTAATTCTAACATGCAATTTGTACTGCCAAGTCAAGACAAGCAAAGAAAGTCAAATCTACCGATACATTCAGTCAGACTAACAGCAAAACCATTCAATTCCATTAGAGTGTTGTTTTCATGGACTGAAATGTTTTGGATACAGTACACAAATATTATGTCCAAACAAAATTCAAACAAAAATATACACATTTAGTTTAAATCGAATGATAAAGTCACAGATTAAGAAATGCATAAACGTGTTCTTCTTGCACTAAGAGCCACATACCTACACTGTGGCTTGCCAGTCATTGGGGGTGGGGCACTTCAGTCTGCAGACTGACAGCTAATAGAGAAATAGGTTATAGTACTTATACATGTGTGTAGAAATAACGAAGAAAGAGGAGAGAGTACACTTCACCGGAAGTATTTGAGAAGTTATAATTTTTTTCAAAATTAATATCAGTATTCTGGATTCATGCAAACTGCTTACTTTGAGCATAAATATTTTCAGGACATATTTTAGATTTTAAAGAGGATACAAGTCTAACTCAAGTATTTTGCTTTTCAACAACAAATGTGAAGATACACTTTCAAGACTTTTAGAGGAGTAAATTGATGACACTGCCCTTACTGAGGATTTTGCTCATCTTGTTAATATTTTTTAACTCATTGCTAGCTAGCAAAATAAAATGCAATGTTACAATTCTAAGCTAATGCTATTAACATTTTATATTTCTTCATAAACCTTTAAAGCTGGAAATTCAACCAAATGCTGTCTTAACCATTAAGATGTTCCGAACTAGTGACAGATGTGGTTTCACTTGTTACATGACTTGATGAGAAGTCTTCTGAATTACTTTGATGACATCTTGTAATACCTATTCTTTAAAGCAATTATAAGGATGATTCATTTCCCATGTACACCAACCTTTCCATATTATGCCTGGGAACGATTTTTCTTACAGTTTGAATAAGTACAGAAGTATAAGAATTTATTTTTATTCAGCTGTTGCTTAGTTTGCTGAGTGTTTAATACTAAAGTTTAATTGAGGTTACTGCTGAGGGGCTGTAAGTTTCTTTTACTTTCCTTGATGTGTGCCTGCATATTTAAAGGCAACTATCACTTCTGAACTGTACTGTTGGTTTCAAGAAACCAACATTTGTCCGCCTGTAACTGATGTCTTGCACATAAGACTTTATTTGTTTATTATTATTATTTATGTATTTATTGGCATTTATTGGGATTTGTTTACTGGGAAAGTTCAAATGAGCAGTGCCCTTTTTCAGCGGAGACCTGCGGAGAAAAGCTCCATTATAAAGACATCATGACATCATTTGCAGTTAGTTTCATTCATGAACAACAGTTCTAGTAATCAAAGTTTACCACAAAGTCCAAGTAATAAAAAACTTCCACAGTTGAAGACAACCGACCCAAAAAAGTAATGAAACTGTCTTTAATGGACGTCCATTAAAGACAGTTTCATTACTTTTTTGGGTCGGTTGTCTTCAACTGTGGAAGTTTTTTTATTAGTTCTAGTAATCAGACATCCTTGACATCAGTTACATCATTTACAAACATTTTTGATTAAAAATAACAGTTAAATGGGCGGCATATGAACACATTTGTAAAAGAAATACAGGGAGACATATGGAGTGCAATATCATCAGTTTGCAGAGATTACTGGGTTTTATGTAAGAATATTTGTTACTATAAAGACTTGTTAATAATCCATGACATAGGAAGATAAGACAAAGAGTTACATCAGCCCAAAGAGAGGAAGGAGTGGAGGAAGCATGAGGAAGATGGAGATGAGATGATAGAGGAGGGTATAGTTGTGATAATAGTACATGAAGGATTGTGCAGCAGAGTTATGGCACAAATTCATATAGTTACATGACTACCAGTTTAACCAGGAGTGCTGCAGGTGCAGAGCCATTTATCCATCAGGTGCTGCCTCAGTTGGCATTTAAAGTTTTTCAGGTTGCAGACAGTCCTTAAGTGGAATGGGATGGTATTCCAACTATTAGCAATGCGGTGTGAATACAGGGAGTATCCTGCATTGTTATTAGCTTTAGTTATGGAGACTAATGATTAGTCATTGGAGCACAGAGGTCTCTTCGTAGTGTAAGACTGAATGATGGAGTGAAGAGATGGAAATTTTTCAGGGTTGTGCAGTAGCTTGAAGGCTGCAATTAATTGTGGGTACAATATAAGATTTTACAGATTTGTTTTTCTTTATAGTAGCAAATATTCTTACATGTCTCTGTTTTCAAATCACAAGAAAGAACTAAAAGAATAACTTTCATCACCCTATGTAAGTATGTAAGATACCTATTCTCTAATGTTTTGCAGAAAATTATTTTATGTCTGCTTCTTGGAAGTTTCGATTGTATTCCTCTGTAGATGGAGTTAAAATGCTTTGGATGTAGATTTCTGCTTATGAAGTTAATCTACCTACCTACTGTATAAATCAAAAATTATACTAATACATATATATATATATATATATATAGATGGGTCTACTTCATAAGATCGACAGACCATTTGATCGACATTCATTTGATCGACAGCTCATTTGGTCGACAACCAGTATTCAAGGCACTTAACAGGGATTTGCCCCCCTCCCCAATGTTGTGCGACCCTGGAGTTGATATATATAGTTAGGGGGGTGTGGGGGGCACAAACATTTGTTTAAAATGTGTAGTTTCTGTTGTATTTTCATGTTTTAAACAGAAATAGGTAGGGGTCTGTGCCCCCCACACCCCCCAACTATATATATCAACTCCAGGGTCACACAACATTGGGAAGGGGGGCAATTCCCTGGTTTTTGCCTTGAATACTGGCTGTCAACCAAATGAGCTGTCGACCAAATGAATGTCGATCAAATGGTCTGTTGATCTTATGAAGTAGACCCATATAGATATATATATATATATATATATATATATATATATATATATAAAATCATCTGTTACTTTGGAACTTTTCTCCCAGGCCTCCACTGAAAATGGATTATTTTGACCCAGATGGACTTTCCTGGTAAACAAATGTCAAATAAATAAATAAATAAATAAATAAATAAATAAATAATTATTTAGTTCAAGCCAGTTTAGCTGTTTTAGAGAGAAGCAGTGATGTGATCTACATTGCTGGTTGGTTTCAAATATGGCTACTTTATTGTACCATTGTTCTAGTTTAAACTTTACTATGCATAGTAGATTACATCTCTGACATTATTAACTAGACTTTTGTTTTAACTAATGGTATCTTTTGTTAACTAGTGGACTCACTGACTCTTCCTTTGAATAACAGCATTGCTTGATTCACTTTAGGGCCAAAGCATTACTTTAGGGCCAGCACATGTCTATACATAGACAGGCCCTGTTTTGGCGTCTTCATCAGTGAGAAAAAAATGAAAAATGGGAAATGTCTTGAGATTTTAGCACAAAAAATGTTCCGAAGTTTGGTGTAATAGTTGCATAAAACAGTTACAATACATTTGAAATGGTAAATGTTTGAAATGTCGGGACCTACTACAAGTCCTGAAATATACAGACTGAATGTCCAAAAAATTAGTCTTATATACACCAAGTCTAAGATTACATTTCTCAGAATATTCTCTTTTCTCTGAGGTGTGGTGATCTCAGAGTTAGTATACATAACTTTGGGGGGTATGGGGGGGCTTGCAATCTAAAGACAGAACTATATATTATAGATGGTGGTCACTTGACAGGTAATTAGATCCAATTTGGACTGGAGGTGTGAAATCACTTCATGAAGAGCTGAGTGCTCAGATGATTGGCAGGTCAAGAATTACTCCAATACATGAATTATCTGGAAGTGCTGTTTATACTAAAAGAACAAAACTTTACTTTTGTGCACTGATCATATAACATTACAATGAGTGAGCAGTTCTCAAATGCAGGCTACAGATTCCTTACCGTTCATCAGCACTTATTTATAGGCTGCTATCTATGCAAAGTTTTAGGGACAATCTTCTTATTTGCTCTTAATATTAGCCATTCCATTTCTTCATTGTGTTACTGTCAACAAATATTTGCACCTAGGCTATAACTCAAAACCATGATCCTTTGTTGACAGCATTAGCCATGGGCTTCTGGTATAGAGCACATTGGGCATGACATTTTTAACTTGAAGAGGTTCATTGATGGCCACTAACTTCTCTATTTCTCTAGGGATTATATATATAGAGTTGGTAGCATTGAATCAGAATGGAATTCTCGCAATTCTTGATTGTGCTCAGAATCAGAGGAAAGGTATGATCTTTACTTTACTTTATCAAGAAATGAAAGACATTTCAACACTGATGGGCTGGGTTATAATTCCACAGTACCAGATGCATTCTCTTTCAAATATGATTAACAATGCAGCAAGAAAGTTGTGCCTAGAGGTAATCCACACTTGAAGAAAAAGAATTATGTAGTCTTCTGTATACCTTCAGGTATACCATAAATCCAGAAGTTTCAAAGTCATTTCTCCTGTTAAGGTTCTCTTTTTTGTTCCAGGAATGCGTTCTATGCAACATCTTTGCCAGGAGATGGTTGATTTACATCTCAGCTAAAATAAATAAATAAATAAATCCAGTTTGATTGAGAACAGTCACCTCAAAAAATGTGTTTTGCAGAAGGAAGTCCTCTTGCACCACCCAGTGTGGGGATGTTCACACCCTCCTTACTTAAATATACTAACTCCATGGCTACCATAGCCATGTGGGGATAAGTCTCATAGCTCAAGTATAATTATGTGATCCGGGAAACAGGATGAAGGAGTCAGTAGTCAACAAACTATGTGCCAATCACATGTAGCAAAGTCACAACATGTACTGCACAAAGGTTACGCAACTTTTGTTTTCTGCTATTCAGTCTTCTTGTGTCCAATTAATTTAGTTCATGTCATTAGCAACATTAGCTTATATTAAGTCAAGGTACAACATATAACTCATCTACTGCTTGATTTCTGAAAAAAAATGTAGCTTTTTACCCTATAGATTTACAAAATCTTTACTACCACATAATTCCATAAACAGATAACAATATTAGACCATTGTAATCTAAGATGTATAGTTTATGTGCACATAATATATTTGAAAGGTTCAGTCTCTGAATCATTGTGTTGGCTTATTTTTTTCCTGTTTTACTTGTAATAGTGGAGTTAAATGTCTGTGTGTAAGCCAGCAGACTGGCACACCAAAATCTATGCAGCAGCATATAATAGTATCAGATGTTTAAAAGTACAAACTTTGAAACTATTTTACTGGATTATTATTCTGCAGGATTTGTTTAAAATGGTGTATCACTACTGCCAGCCAATACTAACCTCATTAGACAATATGCAGCAGTGTGCACATTTGAGAAAAGCGTCCTGAGTAAATTAGTATTGAATTTTGTTTCTGCTTCAGATGTGGAAGTTTGTTCCTTAGCACATACACATGGTAATTCTGTATGCTAGAGTCCTATATTCAAGCTGTGCAGTGACAAAAATACAGCTTTCTTTTGCTAGACACTATTTTTGAGCATTTAGACTGTCTCTGGAAGATGTCTTCATGTTCTAGGTAGAGACAATATAGGGACAGAAGGTATATTTCTGCACATTAAAGCTCCAGCTAGTATACATGCAATAACTTTAATCAAAAGGTTATATGTAACAGAATGTAATACTTGATGCACAATACATCAACTCATCAAATCATTTCCATTAATGATGAGCATTTATGCTTAATTTCTTGCATTCCCATTTTATGATATCATTGACCTGATTAAATTGAAACGTTGATGTAACTCATATCTGTTACAATAATGATGGTATCAAATAACAACCATTTTGTGTTATAGATGTTTGCATATTTGGATTGTTTGCCATATATTGGGAGGTACTTGGAAATCAAATAATATCCTACTAGCAAGAAAACAAAAATAAAGATTTTTAGGATTGGCTATCTAAACTTATTGCTACATATTATGCAATGCATACAGCTAATTCAGGAAATAGAAAATAGGCAAGCTATGTGAACAAATTGTCCCCTGTACACTGGGTGTTACTAGATGGAAACAGGAATAAATAAAAAAAAAAAAAAAATATATATATATATATATATATATATATATATATATATAGCCGTATAATTTAATAATCATCAAAGGATTTTAAACCAAGCTGCATAATATAATTGTTATACAAAGTAACAAAAACTGACTGAAAGCATGCCCATTATTTCTGAAAAAGCTGAGCTGTCATACATATGACTGCACTTTTTCCGAGTAAAAAGCAATAGTAAAAATACATCACTTATATAAACACACATGCTGTTTCATTGAAGGTTTACCATCTTATTTTTTACAGTTGTCTTAACTTATACTCGTGGTGATATAAGCTACTAATAGTATTGAATACTCGACTGCATAAATCTGTCAGATGCTCCTTGCCATTATTGTAAGTTTGTATGCATGCACATTTCTAGTTTTATCCTTATTTTCATAAGTATTGGTTGATTCTCCTACCTCTGCTCCTTCCAGTGTGTGTTCACCTTATCCCCTCTCACTGTTACCACTGGCCATCCTTCCCTCCTCTCCTCTCCCCTTTTCCTGTCACCTGATTTTCCCTTTAAACTATCCTTTACTTTACTAACTATATCTCCCTTCAGATTCTCTTCTAACTTCACTCTACCCTGCTAAACTTCCTTGCCTAACTCAGTTAACACCTAGAGTATAGACTAATCTCCTAGTCATTAACCTCTCCCTTCTCCCCTCCTTTTTTATAGGTTTCCTTTCACCTTACCACTGACTGCATCTCTAATCTGACCTCACTGTGACTGCATGGGAAACATTTGGCTCAAGCAGCAACAAAATACCTTGGTCACAGGAGCCTGCCTACTCTAACAGGGGTTGGGAGGGTGGCCTAATGGTTAAAGGTGTTTGCCTTACAAACTCAAGGTACAGGGTTTGAATCTGACAGGGGATAACTGGCTAGGCTTAAAATGGCTCGCAATGGCAGTTAGCCTAGTACTAACCTATGAACCTATGAACCTATGAACAGAAAAACCTTTAATTCTTAATGTATGTACACCTTGCAGCTTTAATACTGTTTCTCTTTCTGTGAAACTGTGCTAGCTTTTCATATATCACCACCTCACACACACTCTAACCCCTTTCTCCTTCCCCTGCTGAGATTAACTTTTCAGCTTCTTTGAATTATACTGCCTATGTAGCAGGTATTTTTATCTTTTTTTTTCTCTGCTAAGCATTAGTTCTTTTGTGTCCTAAATTAATGTCCCCCTCTGCCTAGTAACTAAGTAGTACCAACCTTTCTCTTCCCTCCCCCCTTTTTCATTTCTAGCCTTACCTTTTCTCCCTGCATACCACTTTTTTTACTACAATTAAATCAGACACTGATTTTTTTAAAAGGTTTCCCTGCAGTTCTTTTCTTACTTACTTCACTGCAATCTACCTGATGACTGTTTCTGGCACCCGACATTCACCCTTGCTATGCCCAGGCTCATTACGTTCCCCTACCCTACCCCAATCCCATCCACCCCCAAATACTCTAGATGAATACTTTAACCAGTCTAAGTCCCCAGACCTCCTCTTCCTGAGCTAGATCTCCAATCAAATCTCTCTACCCACTCTACCCACTCTCCCTCTTTAACTGCTCATACTGACCTATTACCCCCACACCCTTCACCTCCTCATACCTCACTCATCTCTCCACCCCTTCACACCCACTCACAAAATGTGCTTATCCTTTTCCCAACTAACTTTCCATCTCACCTCTAGGTTGTACCTTACACATCCTCAACATATACCTTACCACCAAATCCACCACCTCTACCCAGTCTTGAATATTCTTATTACCTTACCTATACTTTCTTTGTAGTTTATATCCCATCCTCCACTTATCTTTAACTCCCTCCCAACATTCTCACTCATCCACTCACAGAAACTCATCTTCACCTCTGCCCCTGTCTTCTTCTACTCTCATACTTATCCTCTTATCATATTACACTATCTCCCCAAAACTTTTCTCCTACCCTAACCAATTCTATTTCATACTTACAGACTCACCACACCTTTGAAATAACTCCATCTCTATTAAACACACTAATCCACTCATTCTCAAGATCAAACTAGTCCTATACCCATCTCACCTCCTAAAATACAGAGCCAGATACCCAACCTTATGTTCTAAAATGCCTTTTCCAACACTCATCTCCACAAGATTATTCTTATCAGGCGATATCCACTCTAACCCCAGTCCCATCATTAGTACTGTTCCTGACACTCCCACCTCAATTTCCCCTCCAAATTGTTAACACTATACTCCCTGAACATATGCAGAATCCTTAATAATGTCAGTGAATTCCACTCTAGGATTACCTAACACTTCCCTGATATAACTCTAACTGAAACATGGCTTAAACCCCACAACCTTGACAAAAAATTTATTCTCCCTGCATACATCTTCCAGCTAGCCAGGGTACCTAAAAAAGGTGGAGGCGTAGTAATACTCTATACTGATCAGCATAACATATCCCTTATCTACATCTCCCTCCCCAGCTTTCAATCAGCATAACTCTTAATAGTCAACTGCACACTTAACAGCTACAAAAAAAATAGCAATAGTTACCATCTGTATTCCTCCTGGCAATAATATTCCTATACTTGAACAATTTCACTCCTGGTTAACTCACTCCATACCTAAAGAAACTATAATACTGGGTGATGTCAACAATGAGTGGGAAACCTTCACCCCCACCTCTCCTAACTCCACTATAAATCTGCATGGCTTCACTCAACACAACTCCAACCCATCTAAGTAAGCCAACCAACTCTGGCACAATCCTGGATTGGATCCTAATCTCCAATCCTAACCTTTACCACAGCTGCAAAACACTACCTGATTCTTTAAGCAACCAGTCCCCTATCTGCATTCAAAGATATGCCCTACAACACTGCAAATCACACAAATACAAAAACCAGTGTACCCTATCCAACTTTGACCCAGTGGTATTTTATGATACGCTCTCCTCCATAAACTGATCTTCCCTTCTCCACTTACCCCTTAACAAAGCTGTACACAAATTCAGCAATATATTCCTAGATATTCTCAACTCCCTGACTCCCCTAGAAAAATTAGAATAAAATCCCACCCTGCACCATGGCTATCAAAGTCCACTCACTCTCTAATACATGATCGAGATAAGGCTTTGGAAACCTGGTTAAAATTCAAATCTTATACTAACCTCCTAAACTACAAACAAGTCAGTAACCTCACCAAAAGGCAGATTACCAATGACAAGAAAAACCTCTACCAAAAATCCCAAACAAATCACCAAAGGAATCATAAAAAAAATTTGGAATAGCATAAACAAAATTCTCTATCCTGGCAACCCTAGCTCCCCTAACCCTCTTCCCAATAACCCTCCTCTGGAAACCACCACCAAGTTTAACTCCTACTTTACTGACTCCATCTCCAAATTTACCCTAAAGAGTAACACCACTAATCACCCTCCCCTCCTCTCTCAACTTCTACATCTACCTTCACACTCAAACCTGTCCCCAATACATACAGAAAACCTCTTCTGAGTAAATTTAAGCCATGCTCTCCCTCAGTGGATAACCTGCCACTCTACTTCCTAAAGATTGACACTAGTTATTTAGCTTATCATGTTTCTATCCTAATTAACCTCTCTATCCAAGAATCTTCTGTTTCCACTATCTGGAAACAATTTTATATCATACCTATCCATAAAGGAGGCCACTCCACTAACCTCTCAAACTACCTTCTTATAGCCATTCTGTCCTCCCTCTCTAAGTTACTTGAGAAATGCATTCATAAGCATCTCCTGGACTATCTACTGAAGGTAAACCTATTCACACTCACCTAACATGGTTTCCACCATAACCATGGCACTACAACTGCCCTAATTTCTTTCACCCAAACTACTGCACATGCCAGAGACAACAATAAACTAGTCTCCTGTCTATTCCTAGATCTCTCCAAAATCTTTGACATTGTCTCTCACCCTAAGCTCCTTACCAAACTGTCTGACCTCAATATCTGCAACCCTTCCCTCTCATGGTTCTCTAGCTACCTCACAAACAGGCAGCAGTCTGTCAAATGGCTCTCCTCCTACTCCCCCTTTCTTCCTTTCAATACTGGAGTACCCCAAGGATCCATTCTTGGACCACTACTATTTAACATTTTCACTAACTTCTTCACACTTCCTGCACTCAGTACATGCTTACAATATGCTGATGACTCTACTATCATCTCCATCTCTGAAAATCTCTCTGACCTCCACTCACTCACCCAAACTCCTTTCTCTCTGCTGAAAACTGGCTTACTAACAACCAACTTATACTTAATCCTAAAAAAACAAACTTCTATTTCGCCCATAGTCCTGTTCTCATCATAAATCCTCATTTACCATCTCATCACTTAACAACACTGTCATAAACGACACACACACACCAACCTATTGGGTGCAATCATTGATGACCAACTTAAATTTGATCTGCACATATTTAACTGTAATAAAAAGACACATCAAAAACTAGGAATGCTTTATAGAATTAAAACATACCTCACAAATGACTATACATATCTTCTCCACAGACTTCTGTATGCCTCTCCTATCCTGACCAATGT
>NC_056739.1:1245403839-1245417029 GCF_019279795.1 Protopterus annectens
AAAAAATAAATGACTTTTTACACACATTACTGGAATGCCAGTCAAAATCAGGTATAAAAAAACAAGCAGCACTCAACTCAAACCACTTCTCCTTGCACTGCAGTAAGTGCAGTTCTAATTATAATTTATATTTAGCTTTATAAAAGTACCAAGTAACATGCTGAAAGTAGCAATACCCCACTTGCAAAAAATGTTTCTTATCCAAAAAAGATCTTCTGCCTGACAACAACTATCTACTTGTTTCATGGGGAAAACATAATCAAAGTAAAAAATGAACAGCAAACAAGAAACAAGCTCAAGATAAATTGCTTAAAGAATGACTGCACAGGTTATGGACCACACATGATAGACTGGCATTCTAGTTTACAGGCAAAGCCTGCAAAGATGACTGAAGTCTCCAACAATTGTAATGAGCTTCTGAAAATACTGTAATCCTGTCCTTTATAACAAATACTGTCATATGCATTTCAGTACTTAAGGCTTATACGCTATCTAGTTATGTAAATATCCTCTGCATGGCAACAACAAAAATGCCTTCAATGTTGGTAATTCTATAACAACATGCTTATTAAAGCTTACTTGCATCTTACAGTCTCAGACAAGCTTACCTGATGGTCATTAAAGCATTGCTACTTAAACACAGAGCAACAGGCACTGCAATGACATGCATTTTCTGAATAAGAAGCATAAATAACAGTATAAAAATATGACAGAAAACCAGAATATTTTTCAAAATCAACTACAGATGAAAAGCCACTGTAATACTTGTATCTACCTTGGATGGGGGGTAGCTCTGCCCACTTACACTGCATAACTGCTCCTTGCCTTGCTTGGACACATCCAGAGTCACTAAGTGGAGGAGTGGGGTACAACAAGTATGTCACAATTAAATGTCTCTGGCTGACGGTGATGGTCCTGATACATTTATCATATCTCTCAGCCTCAGAGCAAGACATTTGGACAAAGCCATAAACAGAAGTGGGACAAAGGCCCAAAAATAAGGACATTTTTTAAATATTGCTCTTATAAACTTAGAAAGATAATAGAATAGTAGGTCTTGCATTAGTATGAATTTTCTGAAGGGTATGAAATCTTAAACTCAAATGTCTGTTATTCTTTTCTAACTTCAGTCTATAATGATTTGCCACTAATTTGCGAGAAAACCACAATTTTATGAAAAACAGACCAAAAATGTGATGAAAAAATATAAAACACCCACACAATACAGCTAGGAACCTGTCAAAGAAGGGACACTTTTAATATTAGTACTGTTAACTTGAGCAGCTGACAAAATAATAACATGCATTTCTGAAACTAAAAGTAATCTATAACTGATCATTACAATTATTTATTAATTATAAACCCTCCACATTTTCTTCCAAATTTGCTATTTTGTGGAGGGATTATTAGGGGGAGAGCAACATTTTGAGCCAAAATCAGGGACAGTTGAGAGGTTTGGATATAATTAATTCTATAAAGTGATTTATTTGAGCATACCTCTCATCCTCTTACAGGAAATTTGGACAAGGCCAAATATATTGGGGGAACATACAAACAGTACTAAAAGTTGCTCTTGTATAAACATAGTCAGTTGACAGAACAACAGGTCTTGCTTTAGCATGCATTTTTCTGAAGAGTATGAAGTCTGAAACTCAACGTCTGTCATTATTTAATGACTTCATTCCTAAATGATTTGCCAGAAAACCACAAATCTTATGAGGAACAAACCAAAAATAAGAAGCAAAAATCTATTAATTCTGCTAAAAATCTGGACAGTTAAGAGGTGTAGTTCAGCTGGGGCTGTCTGAGTTTGCCGCCCTTCCCCTCTTCACAAAGTCATGGTCGAATGGGGCCTCCCCCCTGCAGCTATTCCAATGTACCATGACTTGGCTATTTCACCACATTTACCATAAACACTATAATGTGCATACTGCTTTACTTCTTTGATGATTTGGATTTCATTTAAAAGTTTTATTTTACATTTGACAGCACAAACACTAATAGAAATCTGCTAAACAAAGCAATGCAGTCTCACAATGAAAATAGACTTAGCACTAAAACGTCTCTGCTCTTGAAACTCACATTCATTGAAACAGCATGTAAACCCACATTCAAAGAAAATACTTATGGCCAGTAGCAGATAAAGATTAACTTTGGGCTGTTTTCAAATCATAGGCCCCTTGCACAAGAAACATACATGTGTTCTTTGATACACCTTCCTGATTGTATTGAATTATATTCCTCATATAATACAGTACAGCTGTTAAGAGGGCATTTTGCATTTATTGTTTTGAACATTTTTCCAGTAAACAATAAAACAAAATGCATGCACTAATAATGACAAAATGTCTCAGTTCAGAACATTTCCATCATAAAAGTCTACTCAAACTTCTACAATCCACCAGTATCAGTAAATATGCACACTCATATTGCAATAGGGAATGGATGGCAAACTGATAACAGGTTCATCATTACTAGGTATCTCCACCAAAGAGAACATTCTCAGGACTGCAGCATCCTCCTCCTTTAAAAGTACAACATCAGCAATGCATCTATATACTGTGGAAGTAGAATCCACAGCCTTCTGCATAAAAACAAGTGCATTACCTGTTGTGCTATTAACAATACAAGCAGACTCAGCATAAGCAGCATTAAACTTCTCTTCAAGCTCTCAGCTCCTTGTAAAATCCACTTGGCACTCAATTGTATCTTTCAACTTTGAAGCACAAGAAATCTGGAAAAAGCCAAAATTTATCGGGGGGGGGGGGGCAAAAGCTGTAAAAGTAGGGACACATTTTAAACATTGCTTGTATAATCTTGGAAAGTTACTAAAATAAAATGCTGTGTTACCACCAAGCATTTCACTGCTAAGTCTTGAACCCTGGACCCTGTGCACTACAGTCATAAAAATACACCACTATACCAAATCAACTGTTTCTTGAAAGATGGGTAGACTGAAACTTAAATGGCTATCATTTAGTGAATTCAGTTCTCACCATAACTCTCAACCTCTTAGTTAACACAAAATACCTAAACAAAAGCCAATAATGGGGGAATGCAGCTCCCTAAACATATTCAGTGAATTTAGTTCTCATCATAGCTCTCAACCTCTCATCAAAAAAAACCTGGACAAAGCCAATAATGGAGGAATACAGCCCCCAAATAGCAACACATTTCAACTATTAATGTTATAAACAGAACATTGCTAGAATAAAAGGTTTTGTGTTACCATGTACTTTCTGAAGAATATGAAGTCTGAAATTCAAATGCGTGTCATTTTACTTATTTAACATTTGTTAACCAGGAAAGTCTGACTTGGAACAAAAGTCAATTTTCAGTACAGGCCCAGGGAGAAACACTCTAGACACATCTTTGTAAGATGGGAGGACACCAGAGCACCCAGAGAAAACCCACATGAACGACATGCAGACTCTACACAGAAGGTACCCCAACCAAGAATCAAACCAGAGAACCTGTAGCTGTCAGGCAACAATGCTACCACTGCAACATTGCACTACTGACTTCATAAAGACACAATAATACAGAAACCACAGATTTTATGAGGAACAGAACAGAACAAATATGAGGCAAAAATCTGCACATTTTTTACACATGGTGGTGGGTAGGGAATTCAGGCTCTTGCCACCTGAGCAGGAAATTTTCTCTATAGGAGCACTGTTATCTGTTATACTGCTACCTTTTTGAGGGGGACTCTATAAAGTAGTCATATATTTGTTTCAGGGAACTCATTTTTCCCCTTAGTTATACCTCCATAAATAAATCAGTTATTCTGAATTTAGACTACTATTCTCTTGTTATTTATACATCAAAATGATTATATGAAATCTGTCAAAAATACTGACTGCACATACTACAGTGTCTATGAGTAATCATACTAGCCTATAAAACTTTGCAAAACAAAAGTTGTTTATGTTCTTCTGGAAACATGTTTCTCTCTGAATTGTATATCTTATTTGTTTACCATATTTCTTAAATACCTATGAGAGATTAGATTTTAACTCCTTACTTTCATGCTGAAAGGTATCAGGTAAATTATTTTTATGATTTAATTAGATTTTTGTCCTTGGTTAATACTGCATCAGTGACCACTCAACATTTTTGCAGAATAATTGAGCACACTTACAAATGGTACCAGACACTATTTTGTAACTGTTGTGTACATGGTCTTGTTAAGACATCTTAAAAATTGCCATATACAAATGAATAAATGATTCCTTCATAATTCTTGTGAATACTGTTACGTTATTGTGATGATTCATTGTCTGTAGTTTTTCTTTGTATCAGCACGTTACTATGCAGAATTGGATCAGTTAAGGATTTTAGGGATGTATAGTTGAGAATCTTTATATTGTCAGTAAATAATATTTCTATACTTCACTTTGCTTTAGTCTCTTATCCATTTTCATTCTATTTAACATTACAAAACTTACACCATTATATCATTCTTATCCTTATTATATAGTAATATATAATCATCCAGCTCATTTTAACTACATCATAGCTTTATCCGTCTACTGTTTTTGCTTTTTAGTTGTTCACTAAAGCTTTCTTGTTTTAATTTGCTATTACATTAACTTGCTTGAGTCAGTTTATTAACTATTATTATTATGAACTTAGTTTAAATAAAGAAAAAGGTGTATCAATGGGAAGAGTAACATGAACTCTTTCCTGAATAAAAAGCAGAGGAAGGAAGAGAAAATAGATCCATCAAGAGATTAAAAGATTAAAATAAGAATAAAAAAGAAGGAAAATGGGAAGAAAACATAAAGAAAAATAAATAAATAATGTTTTATGATGTTTCTTCTTCACTCAAAACCACAGAGATCCATTTGGTATTCTAAATTATTACAATTAGTAGATACATGTCTTATGTTATTTCTAATGAAGAATGGCTTTTATTGGGAAAATTCAAATATTATTCTTGATGTTAGACACAAGGATAGTAATATATAAAACTAGGGCACCAAGCATTTATAGTGTACATAGAAAGCTCTTACTAAAATTACTTTTCTCTTGGAAGGTTTTTAGGTTTTTAATATTAGTCACATGACATATACTGAAAATCTAGTATTGTATTACATTTTCAAATATCTGCAATATTAGAAATTATTCATATATTTTCTCTCTCTCTCTTCATATATATATATATATATATATATATATATATATATATATATATATATATATATACACAAATTGGATTTTCTTTCTTCTCTCTCTCTCTCTCTCTCTCTCTCTCATATGCTACCCAAGTAGTGAGATATACTGAAGTATCAAAGTTATATGTTACTGCATATAGTTCTTTTACTGTTCACTTTCAGAGTAACTAATTGCTAACATTTTACATGGCTATAGCACCTGATTTCAGTAGGGTTAATGGCTAGATCTGATACTTTCTTATTCTTGTGAGAAACATGTAGTTTATTTGCTTGAACTTATTTTTTTAGATTCTAACAGAAGGATTATTTTTGTTGTAAAGTTTCTTGTTAGATTACAGTTAATTTCTTTTTTAGCCGTGTTTTATATCCCATTATTTGTTGTCGTCAACTTCACTTCCTTCTTTTCATCGCTGAATTCTTTACTATAGTTTTATCTTGAATGCAATCCAACAAGAGGGAAAGATTAAAAATAAGAATAAAAGAAGCAAGTTATGCTAACTTGGCATTTCTTTTCTGTACCTCATAAAAATCAAGATTTTAAATAATCTAAAGAGGAAGAGATTGTTAGCTATCTGAACCCATTGTGATTTTTGTTTTCACTGAAAGAAAATGTCAACAAACAGGGATTCTGTGGCTATAACATTATTTCTGCTTCTGCCTTTAATAAACAATTAGAGGTACTGCAGCTCTCTGGAAGCCAACATTGATCAAGCCAAAACTGTTATGCTTGTACAATAATAGTAAATGTACACTTTTTATGAACATCCTAGAATTTCAAAACAGAACATATAATTTAACAAATACATACTGGCTTCCTGACAATGGGACCAGCATGGCAAAAAAACAAACTTCTTAAATATAGTTTTCGACACTATATAAGGTCAATTCGTTTTCATAAGAGAATTTCACTGCATTTTAGCTATAATCATACTTATGCAACCAAAGAACCTGGCATAGCAGCTTCAGAAAAAACTTTGAAAATGGGATGCAAGAATTAAAACTTAAATATTTAGCAATTTATAAAGACTAAGATGTTATATCATTTAGCCATTTCCATATGTCTTTGGAATACAAACAAGAACTGTTAGCATCTTTGTTTATGTTTTTAATACCTTTATTGAATTATTACTTAAGGTATAGGCAATATACATTAATAAATGAAAACAAACCATGTTAACGTATTTACAGTTACAAACATTATATATCACATATATTCTTTTATATATAATTGTCATCACTGTAACATAACATAAATTGATCAATTCCTACATTCCCTTAAACCTCACTCCAACTCCAAAATATTATTCTGCAAATATTTCCTACAATTTTCCTTTTTTTATGTAATTTGCTCCTAACATTTTCTAAAAATTCCCACTTCCAGTTATTTTATCATTTTTACAATATTCATTACTGCAAATACAGTTGGTTAAGACTTTGATTTCCATTTTCTAGTAATAGCTTTTTTAAGCAGCCATGAGCATTAAACTTACTCATTTCCTTAGTCATACTCATTTGCTTACCCAATGTTTTTGACAGACTCCTCTGTAGGTATTTGTAAAGTCTGCCAGCTCATGCTTCCAAAATATATGTTCCCAGTTACCACTTTCTTCCCTATTACACCTCCTGTGTTTGCCATCTACCTGAGGCAAAATTATTTGGAGTCTGCTTAGGGTATAAAAATACCTATGCAAACACTTCCAAGAAAAAAAATATTAAATATTCTAGACTTTGTTGCATATTTGGGGGCCACACATATGCCTCCCATTGTTTTCTCGTGAATTGATTATCCAGTCTCTCTTTTCAACCTTTCCTAATCTCCTCTGATTGATTCCTGTAATTATTGTGAAATATTTTATACACTCTGGTCTACATTCAACTAAAAACTCTAACAGAGTGGGTCTTTCGCTTAGGATTCCACTATCACTTTCTCTTTGCCTATAGTCTGATATCAATTCCTGATAGGGAGGCAGTCTTTAGCCTGCAATCCAAATGTTTTCTTGGCCTCTTCCCACTCCATTATCTTTTCCCTCTCTAGTTATTTTTTCCCAGTACTTTGGTTCCTTTGCCAATTTTCTCCAGTAAATACCAGCCCCGTCTTGACTATTCCCTGTACCCCTAATTGCAGTCATCCCTATCAACAGAATCTCCTTTCTCTATTCTTATGTTGACTTAGTTCTTAGAATTCTTTATTCTACTTTATGAATACAATATTCTGTATGGCTGTTGTTATTCTCCTTACGTATCTGCATTCAAAATCCCACTTTCTCCTTATTTCTTGAATTTCTCCTGTGCTTCATCAGTATTCCTTTCCACTGTGAATTATATCTTTCTGCTTGTGTTATATATATGAGCCTTAACCGTGTATATGTATTACTATATAGTAAGAATAAGAATGATATAATACTGTGAGTTTTGTAATGTACTTATAGAATGAAAATGAATGATAAGAGACTAAAACAACATGAAGTATAGAAATATTATTTACTGACAATATAAAGATTAGCAACCATACATCCCTAAATTCCCAAACTGATCCAATTCTGCATATTATAACAGTATAATGTGATCATACAAAGAAAAAGTACAGATAACGAATAATCACAAAGCAGGTAATCCTAAACTACCTTATTCTATTGGAAGGATCAACTGATCCTCCTTGACTTTTGTCCTCTTCCACTCCCAGATAAAACCCTCAAACTCTTTATTAATTACTGTCCACAACTTTTCCTCTGGCTGATAAAAATATACCTGACCTGTATATAAAACTAAAGGGACTAAAAGCATTTCACTGATTGCATCTTGCTATCCATATCCATAAACAAAGCCTTCCAGTTTCTAAGTTTTTTGTATTATCTTTTGCTTAGTTTCTTCCAACAAAACCTTAGCTGCCATAACAGAATCCTTTTTAACCCATTCTCTTAAATACTTCATTTTATCATGTCCCCATAAATATGGGTATTACTGAAGCAATTCATGTGTGTGTATATAGTTTACAGCTATAGCCTTTGTTTTGTCTTCATTCATTTTATATACCCAAAAGACATGAAACTGTCTCAGAGTACTCTACAACACTGAGATGTCATTTGATGGTTTTATGTGCAAAATAATATCTACAAATAAAGCCAGCTTTTCTTGATTATCATACCCATTATATCCTTGAATTGTCCCTTATTTTCTTTGGCAATGGCTCTAAATATAAGACAGATAAAGGGGAAAGAGGACACCCCTGCATGTGTCTTCTGTTCAAAGAAACCCTCATACTTTAATTTTTGCTTTCAGTCCCTTATATAGCCTCCCAATTTACCTTATTTTGTATCAGGAAATGCAAATGCTCCCACTGCCCTACTCATAAAATCCCAGCTTACTCTGTTGAATGCTTTCTCTGTATCAAGACCCACCAACAACAGTGATAGGTTCTTACATTCTGCTTCCCTCTAAATCATCTTTGTTCTATTAATGTTGTTGAATGTTTGCGTCCTCTCCATATAACTACATTCATCCATATCTATCAATTTTGGTAACAACTTTTCCATTATTTTAGCTATTATAAACATAAACACCTTATATAACCTGGCTCAAACCAGTTACTAAAGACAATGATATAATCCCACCTGGCTACAATATCCTGAGATTAGACTGTCTAAATAAAAAAAGGTGGTGGGGTAGCAATATTGTTCAAATCTGAATTGCAGGTCACCTCACTAGATACTCAACCACCCTCACCTAATAACGCTGAGATCTTAATATCCAAGCTCCAAGTTAATGCTAATAAAGCCATATACATTATTTGCTCATACATCCCCCAGGTAATAACATAAATACTCTTGAAAACACCCTTAGTTGGCTCTCTACCTCCTTCCCACAAGAAACCATACTCCTTGGGGATTTTAATATTGACTGGAAATGTTGTACTTCTGGAAATCCAGCTACTCACATCAATCTTTATAGATTTCATCAAACCATCACCTCCCCTACCAGAACCCATAAACCTAGCAGCAAACAAACCATCTTAGATTGGATACTAGTGAACAGTAATCCCCAATTATACAAAACAGGCTTACTCCCAGATGATATTAGTGACCACTCTCTGACCTTTATATCCAGACAAAAGACCTCACTCCCCAACCAAATTAACTGTAGAACTACATGAAACAAGAAAAATCTAAACCCAGTTAACTTTCAAGCTGAGCTTAAAGCTTGCAATTGGTCACCCCTAAAATCCCTACCTCTTGATGAAGCAGTCTCATACTTTAACAATAAATTCTTACAAATTCTGGAACACCATGTTCCCTCTCGCACTGTTAGAATTAGGAACAAACCTGCCCCTTGGCTCACAAGTGAGACAAGGCAAAAAATGAGACTGAGAAATAAAACCTGGACCAAATGGAGACATACTAAAAACTCTACTGATCATCTAAACTTTAGGCAGCTTAGAAATGTCACAAAAAAATAATATTCCTTGATAAAAAAAATATTACCTCACATTCCAACAGACCCAACATCAAAACCCACAAAAATTCTGGTCAGGAATAAATAAATTGCTACATCCTAGACACTCCAAAACACCTACCCCCGCTAATTTGACTCAAAACTCTCCCAGCCAAATTGCTGATATTTTTAACAAATATTTCTCTGGAACAGTCCAATCATTAGCCAATGCCTTACCCCCTAAACCACCTGTTACTACTGCTGAGTCCCCCCTGCCAACCAACTTACCCCACACATTACACCTCCAACCTGTAAGATGGGTAGACTGAAACTTAAATGGCTATCTTTTAGTGAATTCAGTTCTCACCATAACTCTCAACCTCTTAGTTAACACAAAATACCTAGACAAAGCCAATAATGGGGGAATGCAGCTCCCTAAACATATTCAGTGAATTTAGTTCTCATCATAGCTCTCAACCTCTCATCAAAAAAAACCTGGACAAAGCCAATAATGGAGGAATACAGCCCCCAAATAGCAACACATTTCAACTATTAATGTTATAAACAGAACATTGCTAGAATAAAAGGTTTTGTGTTACCATGTACTTTCTGAAGAATATGAAGTCTGAAATTCAAATGCGTGTCATTTTTACTTATTTAACATTTGTTAACCAGGAAAGTCTGACTTGGAACAAAAGTCAATTTTCAGTACAGGCCCAGGGAGAAACACTCTAGACACATCTTTGTAAGATGGGAGGACACCAGAGCACCCAGAGAAAACCCACATGAACGACATGCAGACTCTACACAGAAGGTACCCCAACCAAGAATCAAACCAGAGAACCTGTAGCTGTCAGGCAACAATGCTACCACTGCAACATTGCACTACTGACTTCATAAAGACACAATAATACAGAAACCACAGATTTTATGAGGAACAGAAGAACAAATAATATGGGCAAAATCTGCACATTTTTACATGGTGGTGGGTAGGAATTCAGGCTCTTGCCACCTGAGCAGGGGAAATTTTCTCTATAGGAGCACTGTTATCTGTTATACTGCTTTCTACCCAGCACGGGGGACTCTATAAAAGTAGTCATATATTTGTTCAGGAACTCATTTTTCCCCTTAGTTATATCCATAAATAAATCAGTTATTCTGAATTTAGACTACTATTCTCTTTGTTATTTATACATCAAAATGATTATATAGAGCTGTCAAAAATACTGACTGCACATACTACAGTGTCACCTGGAGGTAATCATACTAGCCTATAAAACTTTACCCCAAAACAAAGTTTATGTTCTTCTGGAAACATGTTTCTCTACAGATTGTATATCTTATTTGTTTACCATGTTCTTTAAAATACCTATAGGAATTAAGATTTTTAACTCTCCTTACTTTTATGCTGAGAAAGGTATCAGGTAAATTATTTTTTATGATTTATTAGATTTTTGTCATAGTTATGCTGCATGTTAATGCACTCAGCATTTTGCAGAATAATTGAACACCTTACAAATGGTACCAGACTATTTTGTAACTGTTATTACGTAGTCTTATTAGACATCTTAAAAAATACCCATATACAAATGAATAAATGATTCCTTCATAATTCTTGTGAATACTGTTACGTTATTGTGATGATTCATTGTCTGTAGTTTTTCTTTGTATCAGCACGTTACTATGCAGAATTGGATCAGTTAAGGATTTTAGGGATGTATAGTTGAGAATCTTTATATTGTCAGTAAATAATATTTCTATACTTCACTTTAGCTTTAGTCTTATCCATTTTCATTCTATTTAGTACAAAACTTACACCATTATATCATTCTTGTATCCTTATTATATAGTAATATATAAGAAATCATCCAGCTCGACTGTAACTTCACATCATGGCTTTATCAAGTCTGCACCATTTTTTGCTTTTTAGTTGTTCACTAAAGCTTTCTTGTTTTAATTTGCTATTACATTAACTTGCTTGAGTCAGTTTATTAACTATTATTATTATGAACTTAGTTTAAATAAAGAAAAAGGTGTATCAATGGGAAGAGTAACATGAACTCTTTTTCCTGAAATAAAAGCAGAGGAAGGAAGAGAAAAATAGATCCAACAAGAGGGAAAGATTAAAAAAATAAGAATAAAAAAAGAAGGAAAATGGGAAGAAAGACATAAAGAAAAATAAATAAATAATGTTTTATGATGTTTCTTCTTCACTCAAAACCACAGAGATCCATTTGGTATTCTAAATTATTACAATTAGTAGATACATGTCTTATGTTATTTCTAATGAAGAATGGCTTTTATTGGGAAAATTCAAATATTATTCTTGATGTTAGACACAAGGATAGTAATATAAAAACTGCGGGCACCAAGCATTTATAGTGTACATAGAAAGCTCTTACTAAAATTACTTTTCTCTGATTTGGAAGGTTTTTTTACGTGTCTTAATATTAGTCACATGACATATACTGAAAATCTAGTATTGTATTACATTTTCAAATATCTGCAATATTAGAAATTATTCATATCATTACTTCTCTCTCTCTCTCTCTTCAGATATATATATATATATATATATATATATATATATATAAATATATATATATATATACACAAATTGGATGAGTTTTTTTCTTTCTTCTCTCTCTCTCTCTCTCTCTCTCTCTCTCATATGCTACCCAAGTAGTGAGATATACTGAAGTATCAAAAGTTATATGTTACTGCATATAGTTCTTTTACTGTTCACTTTCAGAGTAACTAATTGCTAACATTTTACATGGCTATAGCACCTGATTTCAGTAGGGTTAATGGCTAGATCTGATACTTTCTTATTCTTGTGAGAAACATGTAGTTTATTTGCGAACTTATTCCTAGTTACGGAATTTTTAGATTCTAACAGAAGGATTATTTTTGTTGTAAAGTTTCTTGTTAGATTACAGTTAATTTCTTAGATTTTAGCCGTGTTTTATATCCCATTTGTTATTGCGTCAACTTCACTTCCTTCTTTTTCATCGCTGAATTCTTTACTATAGTTTTATCTTCGAATGCAATCCAACAAGAGGGAAAGATTAAAAAAATAAGAATAAAAAAGAAGCAAGTTATGCTAACTTGGCATTTCTTTTTCTGTACCTCATAAAAATCAAGATTTTAAATAATCTAAAGAGGAAGAGATTGTTAGCTATCTGAACCCATTGTGATTTTTGTTTTCACTGAAAGAAAATGTCAACAAACAGGGATTCTGTGGCTATAACATTATTTCTGCTTCTGCCTTTAATAAACAATTAGAGGTACTGCAGCTCTCTGGAAGCCAACATTGATCAAGCCAAAACTGTTATGCTTGTACAATAATAGTAAATGTACATTTTTTATGAACATCCTAGAATTTCAAAACAGAACATATAATTTAACAAATACATACTGGCTTCCTGACAATGGGACCAGCATGGCAAAAAACAAACTTCTTAAATATAGTTTTCGAAGTATAAAGTTTACATAGTTCATTCATTCAAGACTGAATATCAATTACTAATTTAGCAATTTTAAGACTGATTTATATATTTAGCCATTTCCATATCTTTAATC